>NC_089746.1:32434011-32531511 GCF_040412425.1 Macrobrachium rosenbergii
AAAATTTGGTTCTTCTTTTAACATTGTCCTACTTTTCAATCCTTCAATATTTCAACCAAATTGAAAAGAACTTATATATCAGTTGTAAATATTTAGACCTGGGTCAATCTGCCGTGCTATGATTTTAGAACCTGTTCAACAATTATTTTTGACCTTTCATATTAAATCGAATTTGGTTCTTCTTGTCGTTTAATATTGTCCATTATACTTTTCAATCCTTCAATATTTCAACCAAATTGAAAAAGGTGAACAAATTAAAGCTCTTGGTAGGTTGGAGTCGTCTTTATCATGATTTCTATAGCTTTATATATCTTTTTTTATTAAGAACAATAGTTTGTTCCAAATATCCCATTTTAGACAGGACATTTGGGTCGTTTTTCATATGGTTTATGTTTTAGTTTAGTCTGATATTTGTACCAACAAGTTATAAATGGTGAATTGATAAATGGTAGTGGACATTAGGTAAATACACAAAATTATAGACGTATCCCTTCTACCCAATACAGGCAGAATTTACACTCAAATTATCCTGAATTTATCAATGGACAATTATTTAAAGCAGGGAAAAAAAACAATTTTGGCTAGGAAAAAGTCACATTAATTTATGGTGGCCGGTAAAAAAATACGGGGAAAAATTTCAATATTTCTTTTTCATTATGATACAGTTGTAGGTTTCTAAACACGAATGGCATGGATTGTTATGGGGGTCATCGGCGCTGTTTTTGTGACCATTTTTACCTGGGTTATCTTATTCTCTTGACGTTCTTGGCTGATACTTTTCAGTCAAATCTTGGATTTCAATTTTATCATAAAATCGTCATCATTTGACCAGTAGTTTCCGAAGGGGACGATGACAACCTAAAAACTTCAGATTTTAAAAATGTTTTAACTCACCTTATGACGATTTATTCTTTCTCGTTGACTCGTTTTTTTTTTTTTTTTGTTGAATTTCAACAAATTTCCAAAAAGATCTGAAGTTCTTGTCTTCATTTTGTTCTGTTCATTGTTTGAAAATTAAGAAAACACTTGTCATCCATTGACGATACACTACTGATTAAATTATTCGAGCATTTTCCCTGTGATCTACTTATAGGACATCTATTTTCGAATATTGATAGTCTGAATACAGTGGATTCCTCAATAATAAAAGGACATACTAGTTCTACAAAATACTTTCATGAATGCAGTTCTTATATAACATAACTTCGGTTATGTAGGAATCTATAGTACAGTTGAACACTTAGTAAAGGTAACTTTTGCAGTGAAGTTCATGCCATTTTCATAATTTGAAAGTAATTTTTAAAAGTCTGATCTTTCTCCAATAACAATATCTATTTCAAATTTACCTTTTGACTTCTTATAGTGCCTGACATCTTTTTTACCGATCTTCATTTGTTTATTCCTCAAACCTTCATTTCGGAGCACTTTGCTGTTTGAATAAAATGAAATGAATCAAAAGTGCAGTTTAAGGATGTGAGAACAAAAGAAACTCGTTTCCCGGCAAGAAATGAACCGGAGGCCATCAGAAGTAAAAACCGGTTATAGCAGGGTTGTGCTGTTAGAATGTGTGGACGGGTTCTTTATTTTTATCTAAATATTGTATTGTGAAAAAAGAAGTTTGAAGAATATTAAAGTCGTGAATGGTCCAACTTCTTAGTTGCATGTTCTTATTACAAATTCTTAGTGTTTACAATTTTTATTTTTAAACCATTATTAACACTGCTAAATTCTATGTTCCACTTGCTGTATCATTAAATTTTGTCATCTCTTCTCATAATATTTCGTATCACTCATCTGTATTTTCGTTTATATTTTCATCTGTAAGCAAAGAATTTCAGTTTGCTTTTGCTTCAGGAAATGGAATCGGCAGCTATTTCTTCAGAAGGTTATGAGCGACCTTGAGAGCACATTCTGGTGTAAGCAAAACCATTAATCTGTGGCTGGAGTCTCTCTTCTTTTTCCTCTTCGAGTGCAGATAGAATGCTTAGTAAAGTCAGTGCAATATTGTCAATAGTGGTAATAGTTGGATAAATATTACACATACTGACAAGTTGTTTCCCTCTATAGGTACATTTTGGAGGCAGAAAAATCGTCATACATGGCATGGGTTTTTCATACTCTCATCATGCAAATGTACGTGTGCGTGTGTGTGTGTGTGTGTGTGAGGGCAAGTGTGTGAGTAAACAGCATTTGCGTATTGAGCGTCAAGCAACACCTGCCTTGTCAAGGAAACCATTTAGTTCGAGTAATGACTTAAATGACGATGTAGATTATTCGCATTACTTCAGAAATTTACGTTAGCCTTTCTGCAATTTGCTGATGATGATGTTGACATTCAAAGTGCTGTTGAAGCTTTTTTTTCTAATCAATATAAAGCTTCTATCTAAAAGAAGCAGCATCCCTGATTGACACGTATAACTTCCAAGAGATAATCATCCGGAGTTGTGTTTCAATTAAATCTTTAATCTCAAAGTCTTACATCACATCCAGAATCTTCAAAAGTGTTTATGATCATTTCTGCCTCATCAATTGCTATTCATCGAGTAGTATCCCAGCAATATGCCGAATGAATAACAGTAGGCTATTCTTGAAAACTCTCTCTCTCTCTCTCTCTCTCTCTCTCTCTCTCTCTCTCTCTCTCTCTCTCTCTCTCTCTCTCTCTCTCTCTCTCTCCAGTTAATATAATCTACTTATTGATGAAGCTTCGATTTTGGTGAATTAGCAGTACTATTCAAGATTCGGGTGTGTGACCCTAGGCAACGAGACCCAGTTTGTGGTAGTTCACTATTAACGCTGGTGACCTACCGCTTTGGTGATCCTTAGTTAAGCCTGCGAAAGCCAACAAATTTTCATTGCCACGCGATTTGATTGTCCCTGTGAGCTAAGGATGAGTGAGGTTTGGGATTGTTTTCATTTATGAGAGAACTTGGGTCTGGTCGCCGAGTCATCAGTATCCAATGCATTGCTTACGCTAAGCATGCATATGGATGTTTGATATCTAGGGCACTGTGCTCAAATGAGGCGACCTACTGCTCATTGGTGATCGTTAATTAGCTCTTTTAATAATCCTCCAGAAAGCAGATATTTACCTTCTAAAGTCCTCTTTCTTAATTACTATTTATCTTGCATAGGTACACCTATTCAGAACATCAAGTGACATGGGAGGTAATGATACAATCGTCTTTTTGTTACAAACTAAATGTAACAAAATTAGTTATGGCTAACATTCCTAATCATCATAGTCATGCATCAAATATTTTTCATATTTTTTAATACCTCAAATCCGTTGAATTACTCCTTCAGAACGTCTTGTCTTCCACCCTTGGGTTTTCTAACATTCCCTTTTGTTACAGCTCTTTTGCCTAAAACAGTGTCAGAAATGATGTTGGGACAAACTTCGATAGGCTAATGGATGGGTGGGTCTCTCCTTGACTTCATAAGGTCCTCTCCACTGCAACATCAGCTTGTATACCTCCATTGTTAGTAACACTAACACTTTCTGTCCCACCTTGAATTGGCAGTCTCTGGTCCTCCTGTCATAGTCTTGCTTCTGGCGTCCTTGCTCTGCATATAGACTCTTAGTTCTGATTTTTCGTTGGGTTGTTTCCTCTGATTTTGTGGCCGTATCACCTATTTGTTTTCCAGTGTCTTTCCTTCTTTTATCCATCTAACAAACTTCTCGGTGAATGTCTCCGCCATCATGTTGATTTTAGTCATCAGTTTCGAAAGGTTCATTGTCATCAGGTTCTGCAATTTTTCTGTCGAGATTCATTTTATGATGTCTTGATTTTTTCAGTTTGTAATTTTATTCAATCATAATTATTTCCTGCTATTTGCATTTATTTATTATTCCCCCAGTTTTATGTTCCGGCGTTTCATCATGTCGACGTTTATTAAGGAGAGAGAGAGAGAGAGAGAGAGAGAGAGAGAGAGAGAGAGAGAGAGAGAGAGAGAGAGAGAGAAGAGCTACTGTGACCTCCACCGCTGTTCACTTTTGAACGTAATAAAACTATTGTTTCTTCTTTCCCTTTGTCAAACTTCTTGTATTCTAACTACTGTTAGACATTACGAGTCTCCAAGAAACTAAATTATGACGTGCAAATGGGAAACGGTGGTTTATCCCTCGTGTAGATCCGGCAGAAAAAAGATAAGGACTGTATAAGGTGTGATGTGTTGAGTGGTATCATAAGAATCGTGTATTTCTGGGTGGCACCATTTGATATAGAAGTTTTTGCAAGGTTCATTTGAATATGCAGTGAGACAGTCAAAGTCGTTGCAAATACAATGAGGGGGACAGAGAGGAGTCCTGCAGAGGCCCTTTAACAAACACAGGTCCTAATAAAGAAACCTGTGTTATTTATCTTGTAATGTATATGCATATCTTAATACTTGGATACTACCTTGGTCTCATATCTTTTAGTTATTAAGATAATTCTAGCAACATTTTATTAAAGTAGGAGAGAACTAGCAAATTCTCATAGATAATCCGGATTTTGCGAAATATAAAATTTCGAAGATATTCGAAATGAGGGCCCTTTGGAAAAAAATTGATGATTGTGTTGAGAGAGAGAGAGAGAGAGAGAGAGAGAGAGAGAGAGAGAGAGAGAGAGAGAGAGAGAGAGAGAGAGTTTTCGATGTTTCACAATTTAGGAGAGCATAACATTTTCAAAGAGCCATGAATAGGCACAATACGTGGTGTTTTAGCCACGTAAGCTTAGAAGCAGCTGTTTGATGCGGGAAATAAAATTTAGAGGTGTTAACTAATGCTCAAGGTTTATCTGGGAAAGTAGCTTTCGCCAAAGTTTAAACAGTTGAGATATGAGTAATCTGTATGTGTTATAATAATGGTGAATTATCTCTGTAGCGATTTTAGTAGTCTTAATATTTTCAGTAAAGGTAATATAAATTAATGAAAAATATTCTGCTCTTGAATAGCACAACCAGTATGCAAAATTATTATTGGAACAAAACCACAGTTGCCTTTTAATCCCTTCCTACTCCATTTGATATTCTTAAAGAATGATACATCTAACATTTCCACTTTATTTTTTGTCATAAACATATGAAAAGACGTTTTGTTGTAGGAACATTAAAGATATAAACAATTCAGTCAAACAAAAAATGAACCAAGAGAGAAATAGGCCAGACGATGAAGTATTTATAACATGGCAGACACTAAGGAATCAGCTGATGCAGGACAAAGTCGTAATTGATGTCAGTTCCCTTCGTATTTTACAGCGACCATGACCTAATTCTGCGTTATTAGGTGCCTGATCCCTCCACGACGCCTTATCAAAGGTATATATCATAGAAGTTTTGCGATGTAATGTTTAGTTTTCGCCACTAGGCCCTTATAAGTATGGCCTTGTCCTGAAATTGCAAGACAATAGACTTTCCTCACAGCCCTAGTACTCTACCAGGGAACCAGGTATTAATAATGTGAATGACACCACAGAGAATTTCCATTCCCTAAACATGTCATCATGGACCTTAATCAGAGGTTTTTATTTAAAATAACGTGGTGACTTGACGGTGTGGGATTACTGTCAGTTCAGTTTGATGGGCGTGCCATGGTTGCTATTAGGCTCCTCTGGTCCCTAGTCTAGTTATAGGCTACCCTAGGAAAGACTAACAACTTATGGTAGTCGTCTTTTAGCTAGGGCAGTCGAGATGAAGTGTAATATATTTGGAGTTGGCACTAGTCAGTGCCAGGGATATTTCTAAAGGAAACTGGCCTATGCATCCAGATGTAGGTTAGGGTGGTCAAAAGCCAATGGCTTGTGGGAATTTTTGGACATTTTCGTTCCTAGAACAATAACCAGACCAACACAGCTTCTCCAGCTTTGTTTTTCTTGCAGTCTTCTTTGTGTATGTACATTTGTAGACTGACATCCAAGTATTGTTTGTGGAAGAAAACAAAGTGAACCTTGCTTGTCATCATTTTTTTGGTATTATTTGATAAGTTGCCAATACACGAAATGAAATTGTAGCCTACATTTTTTAAAAGAGCTCTTCATTCTCATTATTTTGAACCCCATAAACACTGTGCGCAAATGATAAATAAAAAATTAATCAAATTACGACTTATAAGGTAAGACAGTACCCCCACCATAGCTAATACAGCAAAACTGTAACCAGTAAACACCAGTAGGTTATGTTAGGTTGGTATTTTAGGTTCTTTTAATGCCGTATCATTTCTTAGCCATTTGTGCATGAAAAACCCAAAAATGGTTTTTCATGCAAAAAAATAAATCTTTGCAACTTATAAAACATTACCTTTTTTTTTTTTTTTTTTTTTTTTTTTTTTTTTTGGCCCTAATCCAGAAATGGAAATGTTCTGAAGTTTCAGATGGATGATGTCGACTAGCTTTCTCATTCCACAGAAATACGCATTTACCCCAACACTGCCTTATGAAAATAAGCATTCAGAATGAATTGTAATTAAGTAGAATGATTTTTGTTCTGTTTCTTCTCAAAATGATGCTTGGTCCATTGTTCGGCAAGAACACACTGACTCGTCATTGTACCAAGTCATTCTGGACTGTTTGAACTCGTGCATAGGTTCCATCCTCAGATGTAGGCCTAACCTAACTGATACAACAAGAGTCAGCATTTAGGTGGTTTGGGCATGTGGCAAAGATGAGTGAGGAGGAAGGCATGAAGAGGGCGTGGATTTAGCCTGTCAAGGTAGAATATTGAGAAAGAGGCAAAGGATTAGATAGCCTGACAAAGTTTGGGATGATTTGGAGAAGGATCTAGTGGAGGAAGCTATGTTTGATAGAAATAATTGGAGATGATGTATCAAGGCAACCATACTGTAACAGGCTCAGGGCTTGTGATGGGGATGGAGAAGGCGACTTCTAAAACTAACTAGCATTTGAACTAACATTCCCGTAGGGGCCCTTCCCTGATCAACCTGGGGTGGGTTTTGCCCTTGTGAACTCTCCAAACATGATAGCATGCATAGCCAAATGATATGCATAACTATTTTGTACTGTTACTTAATGAAAAGTATCCAAGCAACATGTTCTTCCCCTAGAATTAGAATTACCTAATAACATGAGAAAAAATACTAACAATATTTGTTTTCCCATTCTTAGTTTCTATATTCACATTCATCTGGTTCTAAAATACGGGGTTGCCATTGTGAGTTGAATTATCACACACATAATGCATGCTGCCCAAATTAGGCTACATACATAGTGCTAACCTCTGAAATTGCCTAGTGAGCCTATTTGAAATAACAGTTTGCACAATTCATCATCAGTTTTGGAGAAACATAATGCATCCTCAAACTGTAAGTTGTAAGGTTGTAAATATGGCTAAATTGTTTACAAGAAATTAACATCTGGTTCAACACACTGTTGTCTATCACAGCACTGTGTACCTTATTTATTAAATTCAAAGTGGACTAGTGTAGACCTAGACCACACAGGTATATGAAAAAGTTTTTGTCTAATGAACTACAAACCATCGCCTTTTAAATAGGAGTATCCATAACCATGAGCTGGAGTGATCATTGAACTTGGTAACAAGGTAGTTAATGGGTGGAGATGGGGCGTGAGCAGCAGAATACCCTTCACTCACTGTATGCCACTGCTCATTTTTTGTTCTGCCACCATATACAACAGACATGCTTCACTTACTGTTTATCCTGTGTGATTGTTGGAGAACTTGGATGAGTAGTTTGTTACTCTTATTTGCTTGCTTTCTTATTTCTATTTTGTCGTCGTCTTTGTCTCACCACAATGAATGACATATTTGGTCCCAGTGCTTGGCCTATGGCCTAGACCTGGTATTTCATCCTAATCCTTCGGGCCAGTACTATGAGAGCTGATAGTCAGCTCAGTGGTCTGGTTAACTATTTTAATAATTAGTTATACATGTAATCTCCTCTCTAGGCAAGAATGAGAAGAATATATAAACAATACGACAATCTATCAATTGATGGATGACTGTTTTATTGTCTGAGACATTTTGTTCTCTCATGGTTCTTACAGCCTGGTTAATTAATTGCTTTACAAACTCATTACTTAATCGTACAGAAGTCTAACAACTGAGACATCCCATATGGGCAGCATGCTAGAAGTGTGGGGTCATTCTTCCTTTGCTCCTGGCAGACCAGGAAGATGACATTCCTTGGTTGGGCAAACTTACCAGTCAGTTTAGAGGATACCCAGATTTCTCCCCACCAATGGGCAATTGGTGGGGCACTCCATTTTATTGACAAGCAACAACATTACAGTAGAGGCATATGTCAATGAGTAGGGGGGACTGGTTTCCCTCCAGCCTCACAGGTTGATGGTGCAGGTAATTGAGTAGGCAGTAGCACACCTGGAGGAGCTGTCAGCCAGGTACATTCCAGGGTCTCAAAATGGGTGTAGACAAGCTCAGTCGCCAGAGCCTGATAATAGGGATGGTATCGTCCCTGTACCAAGACATTGCAGAGAGACTTTGAGGTATGAGGAGTCCCAGCCATAATTTCTCCGTAACTGGAACAACAGAAGTTACCGGGGTACGACTCATTTGTGGTGGACTATGGGTGGCGATGGGGGACATTTTTCCAGCACCCAGGGGACTTTTTAGAGGCTTACTCCGTGCCTTTCCATTTCTGTCTGATTTGTTAGGTGATCAACTGGGCTCTGAGCACCCTGAATTTTTGTTTGACTCTGGTAGCTCCCAGTGGTTCCTAGACCTGCTGGCTCTGTTTTACAAGAGCAACTCCCCATGTCACAGCCATCTGTGTCAGCCGTACATTGAGAGGTATCACCAGGGAGTGAAGGTGATGACACTTCATGCTTGAGACTATCCAGCATCTGTGAGTGAGAAGGTTGTTTCTTGGCACATAACAAGGAGATGTCTGGGTAACTTCAGAATATTTAGTGGCTGTGTACCAGGAGAAATGAACTGTCTTCAGTAGTTGGTGTAGTTGACAGGGTATCTCTCCAATCAGAACTTCTATTCAGCAGGTATCGGACTTTCTTGCCCTTTTTCGCTGTGAGAAACTTCTCTTTGTTTGGCCATTAAGGGCTATAGAGCTTCCTTTGGCCAAGTCCTTCAGTTGAAGGAAATAGATCTTGTACCCGTGAGGGCTCTTTATACTTCTGAGAAGTTTTGAACAGTCTTGCCCACCTGGGAACTCAGGCCCCCACATGGGTTGCAATTCTCATTTCAATTAGCCTAGCTGGTACGCTGCATGAGCTGTTGGGAGCATTGTCAGACAGAGTTCTGACTCTAAGACTGTTTTTCTTTGCTTATCCTAGCTTTGGCACAGAGAGGAGGCGAGCTTCATGGCCTTCGATGCTAAGAACTTGAGAAGAATGGAATTGGTTACTGTTATTTTCAAGTTGGTCCCGGATTTTATAACTGAGACTCAGAGTCCATGGGTCCCAGACACCGGATTTGAGTCCTTTTCGATCCCTTCTCAAAGGACTTTGTAGGTATGATTGGAACGAGACTCTTCTTTGTCCGGTTAGAAGGCTGCAGTATTACCTCGAGAGGTTGGTTCTGACTTGGCCCAGAAAGAGGTGTCCATGGGCATCTCCTCTTTCGAGCTTCGTGAGATACCTGACGAGGTAGACAAGTTGGGTCTGGGTGAGAGATCACAAAAGTATGGTCATTGCCCCATCCCTTGCATTCTGGAAGAACCTGTTGGCAATACAGGCGGATATGTGGTCACGCCAGACCACATTTACCATGTATTATCTTTGGGACTTGTCCTCAAGTCTTTGGACATTTTTCCTTAGATTTTGTTGTGGCTGCCCAACAAGTTGTGTGGCTCACCTGGCTCCCTTAGGGAACACATGTATCCTGTCTAAGGTGTTCAGTAAGTGGGAGAGAAGGTGCTATCTCTGTCTTAAGACAGAGAGACACGTGGCGAGCCGTCACAGGCTGGATGGGTGAGTTTGCAGGTGACTACATGATGAGGGCATCCTGTCCTTCATCTTGTGTAGATGGTTTAGATGCATGTTCCCCCCTTTCTCTAGACAAGGGGAGAGAGGGATAGACATTAAATCAAACCCGTTGGTCTTATTAGAAAGTTTAATTGTGTCCAGCACTCTTGGGTTCTTCCAAGCCTTTTTTCAAAGTAATGATGCAACTCATTACTTCAAGCCCAGAACTCTGGCAGTTGCAACATCCCATATGTCCAACAAGCTAGAGGTATTCCCGGGTGGGTAGAACCAACCAGTCGGTTAGTCTCCTGTGTAAAGACTGAAGGTTTGTATAGCAAATTTTTAAAGTAATTTGTATTTTTCTTAACATACAAACCTGAAGGTCTTTAAATTTACAGCCCACCTCAGCCACCCCTTATTCTGATACCTGGGCCAAGAGGTAAAGTGGAGCATAGGCTGACAAGTGGGCTGGGCTTCCCCCCCTACCATTGGTAATTAATGACCTTTTTTGAGAGTTAAATAGCTGTTCCAGCTTGCATCCGCAAGCTAAATCTTACGTAAAAACCTTAGGGTTTGAATGTTAGAAAAATACAAATTACTATAAAAATTTGCTATTTTATAAATAAAATTGCTGTTTTATAAATAAAATAAAAATTTTTAAGGTTTTAAGTTTGTTATTGGAATAAATTTTGGCACTGAGAGTTTTAATGAATAACTGAAAACTTTTTTGTTTAAGAAGTTAACTTCTGCAAAGTCGTAGACTGTAAAAAATTCCCCCTTTTTGTAGTAGGTGGACAAGTAGATATTCTCTCTTCTTTCTCAAAATTTCATGGTTAGGTAATATGTCTAAAATATTTTTTTCTTCATAAGTAATTTATTCCACAGGTGTAAGATGGAGGATGAAAAGATGAGGGAGTTCATCTCCCACACACGAGCTGAGCCTATCCTTGCCCGACAGATTCTTCAAAGTATGTATTTAATGATCTCTGTAATTTTAGAATGGTTGAGTGTTTTGCTGTGCAATTAATTTGTTTAGTTTTACAGGTATTTCATATTTTTTTGTAGTATAATTTGCTTATTGCACTGTATAATTCAAACAAGTACTGTTTCTTATACTGTAATTTGCTGTTTATTTGTTAGTAACTGGATTTGTTATTTCCAAAGAAGACTTTGTTCTTACTCTAGCATTAGTTTTCCATTACTTTTTTGTGTCTGAGCATCCACCATAAATTTCCCAGATAGAAAAATTTGTAAATGAAGATAAACACTACAGTACTCTGTTTATTTAACAAACCTCTTCATTTCAGATGGACTGATACAGCCTTAAAGGCTATGTCATATTTAGACCCAAATTTTCTAGCAATTTTCTCTTGAGGTACCTGGCAGTGGAACCATCATCATCATTTTATGTCAAATTTTCTATTTACCTGGTTAGATGTGGGATATGATTGCTCAGCTCTCTTCTCTGTAGTGCACTTTCTGGCGAATTTCCATCTGGAATTGTCTTTCCTCTATAGCCTTTGTCCATGATTTTTAGCCCTTCATACTGGTTTTCATCCTTCTACTTCCCTAGCTGCTACTTTTTCTGAATAACTGCTCGTCTTCCCCTCTTATTGTAGCATAGCCTCAGATAGTGAGCACCATCCATTGTTTAACAAGGGGTCAGTGGACAACCATCAGGGTATTACAGGCCTTCTTGAATAGTTTTACTAGACAACTAACTCCAAGGATTTGTTGTTGTTGGAACAAATTACAAAAAAAAAGTTATAGTAGACAGAAGTGGTAGTATTGAATAAAATCAAGCTTTATATGTACATTTACTATTATTAAGCATGAAAATTAGACCCAACAACTCTCATGCTTCATTCACTGCACTTTCATACACATATTCATCTCTCACTTTTGTATCAGATCTAAATTATACTCATGAAATGCACAGCCTCTGTATCCCAACATAGGAGTACTAGAGGGTATGTCCTGCCAGCTGATACAATATTAAAATTGTCAAAACAACAATCCTTTTGGGGTCGTTGACTCGTTAACCTTGTTCAAGTAAGGCCTCAAACTGGGTGCCGTATAAGAAGCAAAGCTTGTGAAAAACTATTAAAAACAAAAGATCATGAAAATTTATGTACAGTATACTGTATCACATATGTAATTTATTGTTAACAAACTTTAAAATAAAAGAAAAATGTTAATGGGTTACTCCTAATTTTGTAAGAAGCTATCCAAATGTTTTTGTTTCTACAATGGTTGTCAGAATATGGAAAAAATAGTATTTTAGGAGGAGCAGACTATTAACTGACAATAAAAAAAATCATTAACAATAAATCTATATGAATTTTTAAAGTTCAATATAAAAATTTAAGATATTTTTGTAACATTCACAGAACTTAGTGTTTTTTGCTCATTACATTATCACACATCCAAACCATCATAGTGTTTGAGATCTCGTTGCATTTTCCACTCTCACCACTATCTTTCCACCACTACTACTTCACTGGTAACACAATCATATTAATGCGCACCAACCACAAATCTCAGAATTTTGTAGGTACTTATGTTCAAAACCTCATTTGTTTTTTTTGTAAGTGCCCTTGACAATGCTGCATAGTGTAGAAAAGGTCATATACTGTATTTGCAGCAAGCTTTTTTTCTGTGTACTCGTGGGATACATTAGTCTTATCAGTAGTTTAGCAATCTCTTACTATTTTTTCCAGGCAAAAAGCCCATTTCTTCCAGGCTTTTGCTACCCAATTTCTCACTGCCTTCTCAGTCCATTGTCCAGTGCAGTGTTAAGATATCAGGAATGTTCTGTCTTCCAAGGCTTTTCCTTCAACCACAAGGTGGTTCTCTTCCACCCTTGTCTTTCTTTTTATTGCTTCTTGTACATTTCATGTATTGAAAATGTTACTCATGTATTTTTCTCCCTGCCCTGAGCATATGTGACATCTATTGCACTCCATACGTAGTGTTTAATACACATTTACATCTCTCCAACAGCATCAACATGGCTCTTTGTCAGTTATACTTTTACCGTTGCTTTCTTTCCAGTCACCACAAACTTTATTTTTTTTTTTGTCTCTGTCTTCCAGACTTTTTCTACTGTTAAAGCTAGGTCATCTGTAGATAATACCTCACTGGTGCCTCCCCTACTGAGCAGTGTACTGAACTTTTACAGGAACAAAAATTTATTTAAAAATCACCAAATATATCTTCCACTCTCTTTTCTCTAATTTTGCACCAAGATTACTGTATGTGACATTACCAGCTCAACAAGTATTTCTGGCAGCCTCTGCTTTCACAATATCAATGCAAATACTGGTCTTAGTACTCTGCCAGATGCCTTTTTGGGATCCTTAAATTTATGGTAAAAAATCAGTTTTGCATGGGACGTCTTCAGTAAGGGCCACCTCAGTTGTTGATTTTTCTGGTATGAAGCCAAAGAAATGGCCATTGAATACAAAAATTTTTCTAAGCTTTTCATTGAGCACTTCCAATATTGTATATGCTTCTGCAGTATTATTTCCCTGTGGAATTCACACAGCAGAGCATGTTACATTTTATGTTATTGTTGTAATACTTTTCTCCAGTTCATCTATCCATCTTATCATGCTTTCATGAATGGGTAATTGATCAGCTCACCATTTGTTTTTTATATTATAAGCCAATCTGCAATTGTTGTAAAAGCAGAATGCTATGAGCCTAAGAGACTCAGTAGGGAAAGCAGGGAAAGCAGCCCACTCCAGAATAAGAATTTGAAAAGTAAAGAATAAACTATTAAAGAGAAATAACTGAGAAATACAAATAAGATCAAGAACATATTAGGTAAATAAAGTAAACTGAGTAAGACAGTAACAAGTAAAGTGTGAAATGAGACTCATGTCAACCTGCTCAACAAAAAAGTATTTGCTCCAGTTTGAACTTCTGTAGTTCCCATGATTCATCTAAAGGATTAGGGAGATCATTCCAAAACTTTGTCACAGCAGGATTAAAACTTCCAGAAAATTGTGTGGTATTTAATCACACAGAAGAAAAAGCAAGGCTTAGAATTGACTAGACAATCCACCAAATATTGCTTGAGTTCTGGGATGTGGATGGTATTCAGCAGGAATAAGAGCTACACCAATCTAATTTACCTAATTTAGTAACATTACCAGTTCTTTAACAAGTGCAAAAAAGAATCCTGTCTTGGTAAATTGTGAAAAAACACAGCTTTGGAGCTAAGTAATCAGCAGTTTTCTCAACAAACTAAAGAAAACACCATTTGGGTCTTCACCTTCAGAGGCATCAAGATTGAGTAAAAAATTTGTTTCACAGGACCAGGAAGCCAAACTAGTTTCAGCTTTTGGAAAACAGGAACGAGGTGTATTGAGTTTCTCATTGCTTTGCTTACTTTCAAACACAGACAAAAAGTTTGCATATTCTTTTGGATAGTGAGGATAGAGCCATCATGTTCAAGCCAAGGAGGAACTGTTGAACCTTAACCTTTATATAAGCCTGCCCATTACACATTAAAAAAAACAGGAGGAATAGAAAATTGGCAGACGAGTCCACTAGAGTATACCCTCATTCCAGAGAACTAATTCAGGGCAGTGGAAGGCAAGGGAACAATGGTTGATTTTGGAGTGGTCTGCTCCCAGGAAAGACTAATTCTCCAGCTGCTTTTTTTGAATCACTTGTTATTCCTGATGGTTCTGGACCCTTTCTGCTTTCATTTTCCCATGAACATTAATTTTTTTAGATGTCTCATTCTGTGTTGATCCATCTTGTCATGCGTCAACATCCTTCACTTCATGTTCATTTTCTATGTTCAGTAGTTTTAAGAATATTGCCTCCATTGCCCCACTATTCTTGTCTTTTCAGTTTCATTTCTTTGTTTTTTTATTTATATATTATGCTTCTTTTACACATTTTGCCTTTGCCACCCACCTTTACCCTCTTTCCCCATTTCCATGTAAATTCCTTTAAGCTCTTTCATACCTGGGCACAATGTACTGTACAGTATATATATATCCCATATCTGCATAACTAGTACATTTCATTGTGGAAGTGTTTGTTTATTGAATTTAATGGTAAGTTTACCAGCCAAGTTGTTAGAAATACATCCCACTTTATCTGTGTTAGTTCCTTGTAAGTCAATTATAAATCATTGTCCATGTTAAGCAAAGATGGGGATTCAGATCCCATCTGCGGTAGGCATGAACGTAGGTAAACATTTGTACTAGATTTGCATTGATTTAAAGGTCATAGTATATGCTTGGTATGCTTGTATTTTTGTTTAAATCACTGTTGATTGAATAGTTGTAAATACACTTTGGATTTTGAAAAATACTGCCAACTGCATTATCTACATTTGTTTTGTGTTTCACTTTATTTACTTGTTTCTCTTAGGAGCAAATTGGGATGTGAGGACTGCTATGCAGATGTATACGGTGCTGCGAGGGCCCACTTCCTTCCATCTCTCAGGACAAATTAGACCTGTCCCCTCAAACCCTGGTACTTCAGTCAAGCCTCCTGTTGCACCAAAACCTAATCTGGATCTGAAGCCCAATCCAGACAGACACAAAGGTGAAGGTCGACATGGTGGATCCAAGTTGGCTCCTCTTCCACCTCCTAGAGCTAGGAAAGTTGGTGCTCTTCCAAAATTATATCATGATGGGCAAGTAGCACCATCGTCTCATCCATTACCACCTGTGGGACCAGATGTTATCCCTTTAGCAAATGTACTGGTAGAGTCATTAAATCAGAAAGGAATGAATTCTTCAAGAGGTAGTTTACCCCCTATACAGAAAACTTGTGGCATGCTCACACAAACTCATAATTCTTGTCCAGTATCTGATTATTGTTCTCCTTGTGTTTCCCCACCAACAGCTTCTGTGCCTAATATAAATAGGGGCTCATTGAAACCTCAGAGTGGCAATGCCAAGAATGCACTTCTGATTGAAAAAGTCCGGGGCACTTCTGCCAACTTAATAGACAGTCAGAATGGTGCTGTACATGACAGCACTACGCGAGCTTCCTTTTCACCTCATGATGCCATCTCTTCTCTCTCACAAATTACTATAAATAGTAGCTGTATAATAAGTGTGAATAATCCTAATAATAACCCTAATAAAAATAATAATATCTACATAGATGACTACTCTCCATCATCTTTGAACAACTCAGGGACTCTACCCATCTCAATTCAGACAACGAATTACAGTACGTGTACTTCGTCATATTCATCACCTCCCTTAACTGTGCAGGCAGCTTCCAAAGACTCGTCGCCATACTCATTAACAGCTGTGCCTTCCACTGGTCCATCAGGTGTCATTATTTATTCAAGCAACAATGATGTAGCATCTTTAAAGGACACTAAATTGCCTGTAAATACGAGCTTAGGAGTATCAAGGGAATACCTCAACAGTGTTAGTGACAGAGATACTAATTGTACTTGTGATTGCCGTCGGGAAGTGGTAATAAACACTAGCAAAGGAACAGCTACTGCTGAACAAGATGTCAGAAGCGCTCTCAGATCAGAAGACAATGTTGATCGTGCAGTGCGACCAGAAATGTCTCAGCTTTCTGCATCTAACACTGGACCTTCTCTCTCGGCACCATGTTCCCCTGCCAAACCTCTTTTACGTAAAACAGATGCTGTTGACCTGGAGGAGTATGACTACTGTAAGTATTTCTACAAAGCTGGTTTTCTCTTTTGAATGTTTCAGAGGTTTTCAGTCTTCTGTGGCAGCAGTAGCTCAGTACTTTTGAGTTTTCTGTGGCAGCAGTAGCTCAGTACTTTAGCTTTATATTTTACTGAATATAGGATAAGTTTTTTGTTGGATGCCATCGTCTGTTGTTGTAAATTTTTTTTTAATGCTTTATTTTGTATTGAAATTTCAGATTATTTACATTGTTTAATTGGAGGGATAGGATATCAAGTAACAGAAATAGAGAAGTAATGGGGTGCACCCGGTTGATGAGTATGTTAGGTTCTTACGCTGGAAGTGGCTAGGCCATGTGTATGGAAGACAGAATAATACAAGATACACTGGGGTGGGTTGCCCTTGGTAGAAGAGGTAGAGGTAGGCCAAAGGAGACATGGTTGAGGACAATGAGGAGGGAAGCAGGAGACGAGTGTTGGGGAGATCTTGAGGAGTTAGCCCGGGACAGAATGTGGTGGCATGAGTTCATTGAGTCCCTATGCATCTCGTGGGTGCCACAGGAAATGATTAATTATTGATTGCTTACATTCATGAAATTTGTTTATGAATATTGGTTGTTATTTATGCTGTTTTTGATTTGTTTGGATACTGGAAAAAGTTGTTTTTAGGAAAATTGTGAAAAATATGGGTGGCAGTGTTGTCAATGGCACTTACACTTCTAAGCAGAATGATTTACAAATTCTTTACAGGATAATTCCAGTGTCTGGATTTTAGTTATTGAACTTAAATTTAATGGAAAATGGGTCTAGAAAACTATACCAGTGTCATATATTTTCATTTTCTGAAATCTGCATCTGATGGTTAGGTTAGGAAGTCCTAGGGGTTATGGTTACCAGTGCTATACTAACACCTAAACACCACTGTTTGACACAGTAATTCCCAGATGACCCCAGAATGAAATGTATTTGTTTATAAATTGCTAGATAACAATTACAGATCAAAATAATGATAAATTATAAAAACTGATTTCCATAATTTAGAAGCACACCATTCAATGGCTTTATACGTTACTTTTTTCCCAGCACAGCAATCGTTAACCTGATTTTACGGTACCTTAAGCATCATTTATTCCCATTATATTATCCCTCTGTTATTATGATGATCTGGTTTATGCCATTTTTTGGGTTGCAGCGCATTAGTCGTTACATAAACTTTTTATATATGAAAATGTGCGGAAACAGAACCCATGTGGTAAACTGGGGACTGCCTGTATCTGTAAAATATGCAGCGTATGTAATACAGTAGCTCTATAATGAAATAAAGCCTAGATTCATATACATAATAGACCTGTACTGATACAAATATCCAGTTCATATGATAGGTCTATAGTGACATAAAGATCAAATCCTTATACAGTAAACCCCCTGAATTTTAAAACTTACAGTCTAGTTCTCATGATTCAAACGGGAAGGACTCATGCATTCGCAGGTTTCTCTGTGGAACATATCTAGCCATTATTCGCTAAAAAAAAAATTCACCCATTCGTGTTATTTTTCACTGAGAAATATTCACTAATTATTGTATTTTCATATAATTTTCATGAATAAAGGCACTTTTTTGTGATAAAACTATTGAAATACTCAGGTATATGCATTTTTACAGGGTTTTTCTGTGTTTAAACTATCAAAATTGGCAGTTCTAAGTGTTTTTAGAGGGGTTTTAAGTATTCATGATAGGTCTCTAGTGATATAAAGATTTTAGCTATTGGCAGGGGGATGTGGGATGCATCCCCCGCGAATACGGGACCTTCGCTGTAATAGACTTATAATGATAACGTGTCATTTTTGTAATGGGCCAGTAAAGAGAAGTAAAAAGGTCTAATCTGTATAATAGACTATAGTAATAATATAAATGCCCAATTCTTACGATAGACATTCTGACAATACAGCCTTTATTCTTATGAAAGGAACATTGTTAAATGAAGCAGTATGAGTGTTAAGACATGCTTACAATAAAAAAAACAGCTAAAATTCACCTTGAGTGACTCCTTTTCACTTGGACTGTTAGTCCTACCCTTTTTAAATGCTACATACATACTGTATTAGTTTTTTTTTATTCAAGCTTTACCTACATAACTCCTTCTTCATGTAATTTTAATTAAAGCTTACATTGTCTTCCTGGAATGCCACCAGTGAAGACCCATCTTGTTAACACTGATTTGTGTTCAGTGGTTTGTTTTCCCACTCACATGATGAGTGATGTCATGAACAGTGTCACTCAAATACGGAGGAAATATATATATTTTTTTTTTGGATAACAAATATTTATAGATATAAAAATTAATTTCATTATTTGAGTCTTAAACATAAACATTTGAGTGTAATAGTAAAAGTAAATGCTCATAGTTATTGAGATTTTGAGGAACAACATGCTCCGCACTTCAATTCACCAGTTTTAGTGAATGATATTGTGGGGTTTCAAAATGTTTCATTAAATTTTGTTAATTCATAACTTTTTCTGCCAGTTTTATATATTTTATTGTATGTATGCATACTAATTTTATATAAGTAACTTACCAAGTAATTACAATGTTATAGCTTCTATTAACCGGCAGCTAAAAATTTTGAAATTTGTGGGTCGTGCTATTTTGTTTGGCTAGATGACTAACCCTGCCCACTTTCAGGGTAAGAGAGGAACAACTAGCAAAAGTATTCAGTTTGTTTCTGCCAGCTAATGGCTGTACACCAGCTTTTAGCAGCAGCTCTGATTTTGGAATTTGTCTTTCCTATTGATTTCTCATTGTATTTGGTGAAGTATTCTTGCTCTGATAGCCTTTCAGCATTATTAGATAGAGTTAGACTGATTTTTTACCTTTATTGTGATTCTCTTTATTACAACTTTCCTTATTTACTGATTGTGACTTTAGTTGACGTTTTTCCACTGGCTGTAGGTTTTGCAGCAAAGGCTGCAATGCACATTTGACTAAGGAATCTTAGGATTCACATTCTATCTGCATGGATTGTAGGGGACAAATTTGTTCAGAAGACTTTCGATGTAATGAATGTGTAGACTGGGACAGTAAGAAGTGGAAAACTTTTAAGATCTCATTTAAACAAACTGGCTAGAGACAAAAAGAGAAAAGTGACAGCCAGACGGATTAGTAAGTCTTTAGCTAGTCAGGGATCTCCTGTTGATCATGATATTGATAATGCTAATGTTGAGATTGACGTTCCTGTTATTTCTGTTGATCCCATACCCAGTTCCCCTGCTATGCAACCTGCTCCCCTACCCGGCTCTCTCACTTCCGAACCCAGCACCGTTGCCAGCCTTGAGTGTAAAATTGATAAAAGATTCGAATTGATTGTTGAATCTATTGCCCAATAGCCTCTTCTGTTAAGGTCCTTATGGGCACCTAGTGGTCCCCAAAGCTTCAGGGGGCGGGAGGCCCATCCTGGACGTCAGCGCATTGAATGTCTTCACTCAGAAGACAAAGTTCAAGATGGAGACAAATCGAACCGTCATCTCATCCATCCGCCAGGGAGACTGGATGACATGTATAGACATGCAAGATGCGTACTTCCACGACCCAGTACATCGGGAATCGAGGAAGTTTCTGAGGTTCATGTTTGGGAACAAAGTATTCCAGTTCTGTGCTCTATTCTTTGGATTATCGACAGTGCCTCAGGTGTTTACCAGAGTGCTCACTCCTTTAGCAAAATGGCTCTATCTGATGGGAATCAAAATCTCCCTTTACTTGGATGATTGGCTACTTCAGGCCCAATTGAAAGAGAAATGTTCAGAGGACCTTCAAAAGACTCTTCTAGCCCAGGAGCTGGGATTGATGATCAACATTCAGAAGTCTCAGTTGATTCTGGCACAACGGATTCTTTATTTTGGGATGATAATAGACTCTCAGAGTTGTCAGGTTTTCCCCTCACTGAAGAGAATACAGCCTTGCCTCAAGATAGTGTACAGATTTCTTCTGGACCAATGCTCTGCCAACGAATGGGTGATTCTTCTTGGGATGTTGTCGTCCATAGAACAATTTTTACTCCTGGGCATACTTCATATGTGACCACTCCAATTCTTCTTAAGAATCAATTGGAACAGGAAAAAATACCCAGATTCTTTTGTGTTCCGAGTAACTCCAGAGATAAAAGAGGATCTGCGTTGGTGGAGCTTAGAAGGAAGGTTGTTGCAAAGGAAATCTCTCCTTCCATTGAACCCCAACCTAGACTGCTTCTCAGACGCATCAAAATTAGGTTGTGGAGCTCTGTTGGGAGACAAGGAAGTTTCAGGGGCTTGGTTTTGGAACAAAGAAATTGGCACATAAATGTTAAGGAGTTGAAGGGAGTTTATCAGGGGTTACAATTTTTCAAAGAACTGTACAACAAGACAATCACAGTGCACTCGATGACAGTACGACTGCCCTGGCGTATATCAAAAATCAAGGGGGGGACACACTCTTTCTCCTTTACAAGATGGCAAGGGATTTTCTGATTTGGGCAGAGCAATTTCAAGTCAAGCTTCTTACTCATTTCATTCAGGGAAGTTCAGTGCTCTGGCGAACAAGCTAAGTTGCCGAAGGCAGGTGTTATGTACAGAGTGGACTCTGGATCTTCATGTTTGCTCAGATCTTTGGAAGTTGTGGGGGACTCTGGTCATAGACCTGTTCGCGACTTCCAGAAACCATCGTCTCCCCTCTGTTTTGCTTGGCAGTTCCGGATCCTTTAGCGTGGACGAGTGATGCCATGCTTCAGGACTGGTCAAACAGTCACCTTTATGCGTGTACCCCCTTCAGAATGATAAGACAGGTAATCAACAAATTCCAAACTCACCAAAATCTGTCAATGACAATAGTGACCTTGTGGCCAGTGAAGGAATGGTCCCCAGATCTTCTTGACCTCCTCACAGACCTCCTGAGGTTGCTACCTCAAAAACCTCATCTGCTAAAACAACCCCACTTCTGGCGTTTTCATCAGGGATTGTCTACTCTGGCCCCAGGTGACAGTCCTCTGATGGAGATATATTGCCAAAGGCTAGGTGGATGATTTTCTGAGAGAATGCTAAGTGGATGATTTTCAGAGAATGGTGCAGCAAGCACAGTGTCGTCTTCTCAGACATTTATAGCCGAAATAGCAGACTTTCTACTATATCTTAAGACCGACAGGAACCTGTCATTCTCGACGATTAAAGGTTGTGGGGCCATGTTAAGCTCTGTCTTCAGACATAGGGGAGGGGACCTTTCCTCTAATCAGGATTTATCTGATCTAATTAGATTGTTTGACACTATGAGACGGAGAGAGGTAGCAGTAGTGCCATGGAACCTGGACGTGGTCCTTAAATGTTTGTCTGGTCTCCGATTTGAGCCTATGCATTCGATTTCCCTGAGAGATCTAACTAGAAAGTCCCTCTTTCTTCGCTTTAGCGACTGCAAAATGAATCAGTGAGGTCCATGCAATAGACAAAAGAGTGGGGTTTTCCCAAGAGAATGCTGTCTGTTCCTTCTCTTTAGGATTTCTAGCCAAGAAGGAGTCCAGCTCCAATCCATGGCCTCGTTCCTTTGCAATTAAAAGCTTGTCCGAGATTGTAGGCCCAAATGAGGAAGAGAGAGTATTGTGTCCTGTGAGAGCTCTAAGGTTTTATCTTCACAGAACAAAGATTCTTGGTCCTTCAAATGCCTTATGGTGTTCTGTTAAGAATCCTTCTGGCTACTTTCAAAGAATGCCCTGGCATTCTTCCTTAGAGACCTCATCTTGGAAGCATATTCTTCTGTTGAAGATGAGTTCTTTCCATTGTGTAGAGTGAGAGCTCATGAAATTAGGGCTGTAGCCACATCGGTATTCAAGCGTAATTTGTCTCTCTCTCCTTGATATTGCAAGCGACTTTTTGGAAATGTAAGTCGGTCTTTGCAACTCATTATTTGAAGGAAATTGAAACAGTTTACGATAATTGCAGTACTTTGTTCCGTTTTCAGTGGCTGGCATGGTGTTGGGGGAAGAAGCGTAGGAAGCAGTCCTTCCTTCCTTTCTTTGCCTTGATTTTGAAGTGGTTGAGTTTTTAAGGGAGCCTGAGGGTACAGTGTGCTGGAGTGCCCTCCAGTCCTTCGTAGTTGGGCAGTGGTTTTTAACTTTTTATGGTACTGTATTAGGTGATGTTTATTTCATTGTAGTTTTTTCTGTACTGCACCCTGGGCAGGGTAGAGGCAACATTATTACCTTTGTCAGCAATTGGAATCCTCCTTGCTACAAGGTACCCACTAAAATAGTGTAGGCGAGCCTCAGCTATACCGCCGTGCCACTATACGATAAGGAGAGCGCCAATAGAGGCAGTACCTTCCTGCAGCAGCTCCCTTATCAGGTAAGAAAATAACTGGCATTTTTTAATGCTAGCAATCCTTTCTCATCTCAAATTCATTACCATTATTAATGTTTTGGGATAGATTTTTTTCATGCATCCCACCTCCTGTCAATGTGGGAATCAGCAATGTAATTACTTGGTAAGTTACTTATATAAATAATTTCATGATTGGAGCCCTCCCTCCTCTCCTCACATGAACATTATGGCACAAACAAATTGAATCCTTTTGCAGTTTAGTAATTTTTTTTTTTTTTTTTTTTTTTTTCACTTTTCATGACAATATACATTCTAGCCCTTGGTTTCATATATGTATTGACCTTCAGGTATACTCCAGAGGCAGTTCCCAGGCTCGCATTAGTCACAGTTAGCACTTGGTGTTTGGAGAGGGTTAACACCCTGATCTGTGGGTTGGGAGGAGCCTTTGTCTCCAGTTGATTGTGCAAACTTCTTCCCTGCTAGTACTCTCATGTCAGAGGAGATGTTCGTACTGGAGGTGACTTTTCTCAAGACCACTTAGTGTTTAACCTGTAGTTATGTACTATGCTAATGGTGTACACTGTGTTAGGCATCTCTTATATAGTAGATGGCAGTTATAGAGGTAAATGGAGTCAAAGGGTAGGTTTCTCCTCCTTGGCACTCTTCAGCACAGTTCCACTGGGCGAGCTTTGTTCTCCATAGGAGAAATACTTTGTCTTTCTCTTCCCTTTCCTTGAAACAAGATTTGCTTGTGAGTTGCTTTTCTCTTCAGATTTGTTCAGTTTGGGGCAGATACGAACCCCATCCTTCTCCCTCAAGTACAATAGAGTTAATTTTTTCAAGTACAATGATGATGAGTTAATTTTTCACTGTGCCTGTAGTGATGATGAAGGAACAGCCACTCTTGCCTGTAGTGTGGAAAAGCAAGAGGCTTCTGCTTTAGGACTTTGCCCTCCCCTTCCTTAATACACTGAACAAATTCTGTTTCTTTTTCCAGATTTGGCCTTCTTAACAGAGGCAGAAGTGATTGTGGAGAAAAGTACCATTAGAAGTCGTAAAACATCAGTTCCCTGGTGTAATAGTCAAGTTCCTGCCAGGGAACACAACCAGGAGTTTAGACCGATGTTCAACCTCTCTCCCCTATTGAGTTTTTGTTACAAACCCATTTTTACTAGACATTTTGATGGGTATGGCACAAGTACCTATCAGAGAGAGAAGGGACTTCTTACTTTTGGAAGTACCTCGACTTTGCCTTAGGCAGAATTGTCTGCCAGTTCAAGATGCTGTTTCAAACTGGCAGCGGCCTTTTCCCAGGAATATTACGTACTTTCAACCTTTGTTTTGGCTTGGGCTCTTTTAAGGGTATTCACTTATTATGATACCCTTAAGGTATAGAGCCATAGCATCCTTAAAGGTGTAACTTCTTCAGTGCCTTTAAAGGTGTAACTTCCTTCACATGTTGATGAACTTCTCATATTTTTGTCACAGACGGAAGTTAGAATCAGTTAAGTGAAGGCCAGCTTCATCCCCAAGCAGCAGGTAAAGTACCTGAACTTACTGACACTTGGCAGCAGAGAACCTTTTGGGTGGCCTATCTTGATGAGCTTAGGGAGGTAGTGGTGCAGTTTCTGTCCTGGCAGGAACATCCTTTTCGGACCTTGGCAGGTGGCCCTAGGTCTTCTGTCACTGTGAGGTATCTTGTATCACTAATACGAACCATTTGCATTCATTTCTTTGTCTGATACAACACTGAAGTCTTCTTGACTTATGTTTCAGGTGAAGGTGAGTAGTGTCTCATACTTTACTTCTGTAGCAGTGCAGGTGCTGGAGTGGACGGTTTGCTGCCGTTGGGTTGTCTTCATTGTGCATTCCATACAGCAGAATGTTATTGCAGTTCAACTGTTAACTGCCAGTGTCCTGGGTCAGGGGTGTGTTGGTCTCTGATCACCAGAATAGCAAAGAAGTTTCAAATATTTGAGTTTTTATACTCGATGGTTAGAGACACAGGGTACAGAAAACTTTGGTTTTTGTTTTCACTTTCCATTCTTGGAGCAGTGATGGAATCACTTGTAGAACACTTGATTGTGTTTCTTGTTCTTTTTCCCAAACTTCTTTGATGAGTAATACAAAGTGTTCCTAATTCTATCTTCTTCACTTGGCACAGGTAGTTCATTGTTTGCTTCTGGCTGAGGGGTTACCTGATCTGCTGTTTCTCTGGTCAAAGTGGCATTAGAGCAACCAGCCTTCTTTCTTATGTAGCCATATAGCCTCTTGTTTGTCTTTTCCAACAAACAGTACACTTCTTGCAACTTTATGCTGGAATTCTCCGACCACTTGGAAGAGATTGAGTTTTCTCACAGGGTAGTAGGGAATTTGATCTTGTATCCTTCAAGTTTTTCGGTGAAACACGTATCATGGGGAGGAGTCTCTTCTGTGATTAGTACCATAGAAGGTGGAGTATCTCTGCTTGGAGCTTATACTCGTCAGGGTGCATACTTTCCTTTTTACCTTAGCTGAACCAGGTCCCTTTCAGTGTGTGATGTAAAGGCTAGGGTTTGTCTTTACAGTCTTTATCTGATTGGGTTAGACTTCTCTTCCTCAGTGGAGTAGTATATACATTAAGTGTAGAACAGTCTCCATCTCGTGGGGACTTTGGTTCTGATTGACATATTTTCTTGGTGCCTTAGACTCAGATGTATTTTCTTGGTGCTGTAGGGATTACAAGAATATCTTTCAAGACTCTCTTCCACTGTTGGACAGTCTTGACTCTTTGAAAGGTCCCTTGGCCTTGGCATATAAATGGAGAAGTCTTTTGGCTTGCCTTATTGCATTTGGCTGTCAGTAGGGTGTGCAAATTTAAGATGGAGATCTGGATGAGATACTGCTTTCTTCTTTCATTAGTACAGATTAGCACTGGAAAGAGTTGTCTAGAAGCTCTCTTTGGGCTTTGTATGGGTGCTTAGACCATCACATCTGAGGAGGAGGTTGGTTCCTTTCCCGTGGGAGGGATCTTGGAAGTCAAGGGCATTAGTCTGCTGTTCACTGTTTGGTTGATGTTTTGGGTTTCTAGGTAATAAGGGTGGGTGTGATATATGACTTCCTATTCCTCATTCTACCCAAGGGATATTGCCCAGAAATCCAAAACACTTTTCTTCAAGACCTGTGATGGCTGCCCAGTAAGATGTGTAGTCACCTGAGCTCCGTTTTGGACAAGGTCAGAATCATATGCTGGAGTCAGGCAGGGTACAGGTGATTTCACATGGGTCATCCTTTCCTGGTCAGTGACTGGGAAATGTCTCTCTTATACTCTCTCTTATAACAAGGTTGAGCGGGAACTGGGTAGAGTTTAGAATGGCACCCGATTCTTGGTTTTATTAGGACCAAAATCTCCTGTTGACATGGTCTCCTGTGGGAGATGTCATGTTCATCTGAATGGTTCCTTACTTGATTAACCCCTTGTCTTAGAAAGGAGACTGAGGCCTAGGGCTCTACTACTCTGGCCCACTATTCCACCAGATCAGTAGGGGTTCAGGAGTCATGACCTCCCTTGCTTGCATGGCAACCAGGATCATAGCAATTCCATTATGGTTCTCCTCTCCAGTTCAGTTGAATGGGACTGACCTCCCACCTAAGGAGTAAGCCTCAATATAATAAAAGGTGATACAGGTAATATTCCTGTACAAAAATAAATTTTAAATAATTTGTATTTATCCTAGGCGTACGAACAAGAGCATTTTACATACCTTCACCTGCAGGGATTGAGCACCTGCAGGGCAGGGCAGCAAAGTAAGACTAAATGTAAAGCGCTGTAGTTCGTATGCCTAGGAAAAATACAAATTATTTAACATTTGTTTCTACAGGAATATTAACTATCACCTTTTATATATGAGTCTTACTCCTTAGGTGGGAGGTCAGTCCCATTCAACTGAACTGGCGATAAGAACCATAATGGAATTGCTATGGTTGTGGTTGCCATGCAAGCAAGAGAGGTCATGACTCCTGAACCCCTAATAGTCTGGTGAAGTAGTGGGCTAGGGAAGTAGAGCCCTGGGCCCCAGTCTCCTTTCTAAGGCAATAAGGGGTTAATCAACTAAGGAACCATTCAGGTAACCATGACATCTCCCAAGATATTCCTATATAAAAGACTAGTTTATATACCTAGGAAATATAAAGTGTTATTTAAAATTTGTTATTTTGTGGTTTTCTTGAGTTGCCATTTTTGTTTATTTATAAGTTTTCATAAAAGTAGATGTATATTACTGTTTTTGTTTCTTGATCAGTAAGAAAAAGTCATACAGGCAGTCCCCGGTTACGGTTGTACGGCGTTACATACGACGCTTTTCAAATATAATGTTCATTCAGTATGTTCTACTAGGTAAAATGAAGAAATATGGCCCCAAAATGGCAGAATAATCATAATGAAGGTTTTTTGATGTAAAACTCAATAATAATGCAGTTTACATCGTTTTCAATGCACCCAGAGCATTAAAATGTTTTCTTATGATTTTTGACGATTTTCGATGTTCCGTACGATTTCTAGTGCGCAAGAACGGAATGTAAACTGCTTATATTGTATACATACCGTGTAAATGTTCATTCAGTAGCTTCTAGGTTGTATGTACATAAATAATTACACCACTAAATGTAAATGATCAGGTAGTCTAGTGTAATGTACTGCTTATACTTTGTGTTGCCATTCATTTGCCTCGGTTAGTATGGTGGGTGTGTTTTTTAATGTTACTTGTACACAACATTAATTATGCATACATGTATTGGGTTGCTTGTATTTGATGTTATAGTTATGTTATTGTGAACATCAGTTTGGGTAGGTCTTGTATAAGACATTTTTCATGCTGAATTGTTTCAGTTTTGGGGTGTTCTGTTTTTACTACACACTTATTTCAAACAGCATAACTGCATATTGTGTGTCTTTTAAATCTATAAGGTATTTTCAGGTTAGTGTGTGTTTTCATGAGGTATTCAGAATTAGGCTAGGTTTTTAGGGTTTCCTGGATCTAATCTTGGCTACTTACTATTTTCATAAATTCATTTTGGGCATAACCCCTTCCCCTCTTGAACCTGCAGGAACTGTTAAAGGAGGTGCTACTACATTACTGTATTATGTTTATAATGTAGAGAGGTTTAGGCTGTGTTTTTAATGAAAAGGTGTCAGATATTTTGAATCCTTTTAATCCCAGTAGTTTAGATACCAGGACCTTTACTGTACTTTGGGTAGAAATGTGACTCAGTGGCCTCATTAAACTAACACTTGGAATTGTAATAGTAGGAGATATAATGTTTTTAATGCAGATACTAATGCTTTCTTTTATTGCCATTTCAGATAAGAAATTGAATCGTGGCATTTCTAAAGCTACTGACAATGTAAATATTGTTTCTAAAGTGAGGACAGAGTTTGCGCAAGAAATTTGGGAAGCAATAGACTCAAGCAGAACTCCATTTTTCATTGAAACCCCTATATTCACATTTACTCTTCCAGACCTTAGTATTTATTCTGGTAAGTATTGTTATTGTGCTATATTGAAAAACAGTAAAATATTCCATTGCTTATAATATACCCATTTTGTATGTTATACAATATCCCAGATACACTGACCTTCTTTAGAAGATAAAAGTTAAGGAGTGGCTAGCTATATGGGGTATGCATATAAGAATTCTTTTGCCACACTTTCCAAATGGGCTGGTATTGCTGGATAAATGAAGTGTGTGGTTTTTGCTCTAGGTACCTAGCAATGTTAGGTGAATAATTTTCATTTAGACTTGATTTAAAAAATCCTCAGGAAGGTTTCCACTCAGAAAGGAGGATGCTTAGACAACTTTCCCTCTTACTGTCTGGGATAGAACAGTGGACGGTAATGGAATCGATGTTCTTGCCCTTTGTTGAAGCAAAAGGAACTAATGACTGTTCAGCCAATTTGGGGCTGCTGGGTAAACAGTTCTGTTGAAAGTTAGTAGTTTGTTCAAAACATTTGAAATCTGGGATAATGGAGGAAAGAGGTAGATCATCCTCCATTTGTTCCAGCCACTTAGGAATGCATCTCTTGCTATTGCATGATTGTCCAGGCTTAGAGACATAAACTGGTAGTCAGTGGTTCTCACATGTGGCAAACAGGTTGACTTCCAGGTGGGGAAGCATGTTGGTAATTATTTGAAAGGAGTGATTATCCAACATCCGCTCAGTTGAGACTACGTTACTCCTTGACATGGAGCCTGCTATTACATTGAGAGACCTTGTGAGGTGAATTGCTGACAAGTACCAGTGCCTTACTTGACCATCTGTCCTACTGATGGTCAAGTAAGCATTACTGCATTTAGAGGGGCTGAGCATGAGCCTAACCTCTTGAAACAAGACATTGCAGCATATTGTTTAGGACCAACAAAATGTGGGTTCCCCTCCGAGGTTTCAGTTTTCTGAGTAGAAGAAAGACAGCCATTAGCTCTGGAAAATCTATATGACACTTCCTGATAATCCTCCCAATGACCTCCACAACCTGTTAACCAGTTCATGTGTATGATAATTTGCACAGACAGTTGAGTCAGGTTAACCTGTTTAACAGAGAACCCTTCCAGGTCCATGGACGAGTATCTTCACAATTATCTGACTCCCCGGATAAAGGTGATTGCAAATCTTTACCTGGCTTGTGAAAGTCAGTCAGACTCTATTTGCATCCTTCAGTCACAGCCTGAGGATTTGATCTACCTCCGATGCAAACTGTTACAGGGCCAGAATTTTCTCTTTTGTTCGTAAAAGCTGTACTGTGTAAGTACACTTTTCAAGTCCCTCCTTATTCTGGTTGAGTGCTGTTGGGATATGTAAGCCAGATGCAAAGAGTATCCCAACAAAGTCCCAGCCACAGTAAATGCCTGGCTTTGTAAGCACTCTTCTCTATTTCTCTCCCTCAACTTAAGACCACCTTGATGTGGTGAGGGGGTTCTTGAACCCCTGGAATTTTTTCCCAGGTTCGAGTTCAAGAGTCATATATATTATTAATACATATAAATTTGGAGTAGTCCCTGGTTTACAGTATTATGGAACTCTCCACATTTGGTAAAATTTAATTGGACTTGATAATTTTTATTGAGAAAAGATATAACTGAGACTGGGTTTATATCTAAACCGGAAATAATTTCTAAAATATGTTTAGGAACAGAACGTGTAAGTAGGATCATAAACTGACCTGATAACCTTTGTAAAATTTTTGGATAACCTGAGAAAAGATATAACTGGGAGATTGATAGCTCAGTAGGTGGTAGGAACTATTCTGATAATGGGCTGAGATTGATAGCTCAAGGGTGGAACTATTCAGTGGGTCTGGTTCTGGGGATAGGACGCTAGGCATTTTGTCCGGTTTGTCCATAATATGATTAGGGTGGGAATTATTGTATTCTTGTATTCAGGACCTACACCCCGTCTCTTATTTTTAACCTGTGGTACAGTGTGATAAATGAATCACGTACAAATGTGATGATAATCATCATCATATATATATATATATATATATATATATATATATATATATATATATATATATATATATATATATATATATACTATATATATATTGATATATATTATCATAATAAGTATATAAGTATAAAAATCTATTGTCCCGGGATTTTTAATTATTTAACTGATATAAACAACTCAGTTCAGCCCTTCTCTCTCTCCTTCTCTCTCTTTCCACCAAAGGATACTCGTAGAATGTGAGAGGTGGATGAATGGATGGATAGACAGAAAGGAAGCTATCGGCTGGAAGGGTAGGAAGTAGCGAATCACACAGCAGAGTACCTGCTTTGCTAGTTGCTGCTTGGCTTGTAGCTCCAATGTTCTGTGAGGGAGTTTTCCCTTTGTTATGATTCATTTTAGTGTTAATGTTTACTGATACTGTATATTATAACCTAGTTTTGTGAATTAATCTTTATTTATCTTTGTGTACATACTGTCACTAGTGTGTTTAATATTTTTAATGTGCATATGTAATTTTGTTTTCTTTCTCTTACGGGTAACTTGATGATTTGATTAATTTTCACACATAGCTGAGCTGTATATTTTTAAGGGTAAAGTTTTAAGATGACTTTGAAATGATATTACAGTGTTTTAGGATGATAGTTTAAGGTATATTTTGACTGTATATATATGGATTTCTATGTATTTATGATCCATTAGGTGCAGTAGGGTCATGCACAGTATGATAAAGGCTTTAGGCAGCCCTAAGTGGCTGATAGACTAGGGATGAGATGGATATTCTTGGATGACGTTAGATAGGCCCAATGCCCTTCAAGATGGCAGTTGGGTTGTAACACAATAATGAATTGCAAATTTCTCTCAAGGCATTACTTATGTTACTCTAGAGATTAGCCAGTGCTGAGGGGGGAAGTTGAAAGGAAACTACTACTTTGAAGGAGTGTTGGAGGATGATAGTAGAAGGCATTCAAGAAGGAGACAAAGGGCTGAGGGATGGAGGCTGATGGATTCCAACAAAACTCTTACTTGGTTTAATAAATTCTAATGCCTTGCATTAGAATTCCCATTTTTAGTGCCCTGCACTAAAAACGTGGATTCAGACTCCTAGCTACAGGTTATCGGGAGATTGCTTTGTCCCTCGTGGTTTATAGTTTAGACTTGGTGCATCTTTTTGTCTTAGTATGGCCAAGATGATGGCATACAGAACACTTCTTTCCAAGAGGATAGTTCAGCGGCAAGTGAGAGCGATCTGGGTGGCTTCCAGATCAGGTGCCTGCTCCAATTTCGGCTGGGCGGTGAGTCGCCAGATAGAGCCTGTCAAATTTTCCAAGACCTCAGAAGTACAACACTAAAAGCCAGGTGATAGGTGTGTGTGGGTCAGAGATATGGCTAGCTGGCAACTTTAGAGACTCACAAATGCAAATCAGAGACTGTATGGATGCTGACTGAACCAGTGGTACTTAGTTTTAAGTGGAATATTAAATTGATACTCAAGGCAGCAGCCTGAGTAGTTATAAAAATATACAGTATATATATTTATTTACATGAACACAAGATTGATTTACTTAACCCCAGAAGGCATGGTACCTTATTTAACAGACCTGACTTATTGTTGTTCATAGGCTAAAACTTATGTTACTGAGTTTAGTATTGATATAATTCCATTGTTGAGATATTAGTCACCCATTTAAATGGGCACCATGGAGATTTTGCTGAGCCCTGCCTGTTTTGATGGGCACCATGCATATGAACATTGTTTTTATAGGTTGTCACATAGAAACAAATTAGCAGTTTAGAAACAGTTTTTAATAACTAATTACTAATATATTAAAGTCTAATGTGTATTTGTATGTTAGCTAAAGGTATAAATCTGCATTTACTGCCATAACTATACATTTCATCATAGATGTATGTACCAGGTATATATATTCATATATATCTGGTAATTCACTTCTAAAATTGACCAAACTTGTAAGATGTTCTTAATTTTTAGAATGATACTCAACCTAACATTGAGTATGGAGGGCTACATCACATCTTGTGAATATTGGTTCGAAGTTTTTCTTACAGATACCACATGTACACTTTTTTATCCTTGCCTGCACTTTTGTCTGTCCTGTCATATCTCACACAGTCAGGAGTTTTTAGTGGCCCAAACTTGCCAGGATTCTTGGATTGCTTCAACAGAACATTGACTGTGTCTTTCAGAAAATTGAGTGGTATGACTTTGCAGTGAATCTTGCAAAAGAGAAAAGATACAGTTGCTACTGATGCTTTCAGAACAAATCTAAACAGAGGGTACTGTAAATACTAAGCCCATTTTATTAATGATACCTTATATTTCCCTCTATACTGATCAGAGTGATCCACTCCACCCATTCCAACCCATTCCTATATTATACTGCTTTATCATCATTGGCTGATGATATTGTACTGTTTCCTTTATTTTCATGGTCTTTGTCTTTCATAGCCATAGTCTGCATTTACTCATATACAAAAAACTTTATCATTTCTTTTTCTAGACATTTTTACATCCTTATTGTTATTGCACTGGCAATTGAAAATATTTTGTTCTCTTTCAGAAGCTCTGTGTCTCCTATTTCTTTTGCATATCAGAAAAAGATACATTTCTGTCACCACAAATGGTACCAGTAAGATTGAGATTCACTTCCTAAAGGACTCTAGTAAAGACTTAGTAGAAAAAAAAGCATGTTGAATATATCAATGGGCAATAATCCTTCATCAGCCCATCTGTGAAAAGTACATATGGTATGTGTATATCACACAAACACATACCACACAATAAAGAGGCAGAGATATGCATTGTAATTAGAGTTACTTCTGGTTAGTTTCATGAATAGCAAGTTTCTGTTGGTCAGTTCAATATTTGGAGGCTTGGCTAGCAGTTTTGCTCCCAACAGCCTAATATTTTCCTCACCAACATCAAAAAGATCCTCACTTGGATCATCACCACCTGATTCAACATGATCAACAGGAGGTTACAGAGCTATATCAGTAGCTGTGGCATTTTCCTCATCTTATATAGTAAATGAATTGACCATCCTATGATGTTCAATACATGAACATCTGGGGAGACAAAAAAATCATATATTCCATTCAAAATGCATGAAATAAGAAAAGTTTACTTAGAAAACATAAACAAGAAGCAAACTTATAGTATAAGCTCTGGTTATGTTCAGTCCATGTTACCCATTTGAGTGGGGAGCCATTTTTTGAATAAGCATAGATATACACTTAAAAAGTTTTAAGTCTTTCCTGCTATTACATGTGAATGATTAAGCCTTTGCCTATATAAATCAGCACCAGAACACCCACAAATAAAAATCATGCTTTATATGTATCGTATTTACAAGATTCCAAGCATCTTGTAGAAATGCTGCAAATAGGTCTCCTTTCCTTCAAATTGTGTGGTTTGTTTATATTAAGTATGAGAAACTGGGGATGGAATGACAAAATTCAGTGGTTCTATTTCATAAAGCATCATAGAAAACTAGATTTTAATGATAAACTTCAGTATCATGGGATCTTAAAAATTTCCATTTTTTGCCCATTTAAATGGGCAAATTGGACTCCTGGGTTAAGTGGTATATTCTGGGCTAATACCACATCATTCAAGATAGTTAAGCATAATCAAGAGATTTGTTTTTGAGAATATGAATATTCTATATTAGTTTTTAAATGTTATATATATTTATCTCATTGATGTGGTAGGAAAAGCTCGTCATATTTTGTACATGCAGTTATTTTAATTTCAGATGAGTTTCGTTTATTTTTGGAGCGAGATCTGATAGAAACATCAACTTTAGTGTCTCTAGAAGGAGCAGGTCGTTTGAATTGGTGGGCATTGATTGGGGCATCCCAAAGGTTATGGCCTTTAGCAACAACTGGTGATGGCAATTGCCTCTTACATGCAGCTTCATTAGGTGTGTATAAATGTATCTTGTTTCAAACTGTAACCAGGATATTAATAAGCTATGGAAGTTTTACTTTTTAAGTAATAATTGCTGTCATGTAATGTGTAACATCAAGCTTAAGCATGAATAAACTTACAAGACCATTTTTGTTCAATTTGTTGACTACTGTATAGTCAAACCAGTTGGTGGTGGCTGCTGAGAAGTGCTCTCACCTAGAATATATCGTGTCTAAAAATTTTTTTTCTTAAGAAAACATTCTTTAGAGACAGGTCAAAACATGAAAAGTAATGAACACAGTCGAAAACAAAACACAGTGATAGAAGAGACAGGTCAAAAACATAAAATACAGTAATAGACGGATTAAACACTCATGCGGTAGGATTTCATTGATATGAATCCCAGACTTGATCTCTTGTCTTTGACATTTGACTTCAGTATGTTTATATATATATATATATATATATATATATATATATATATATATATATATATATACATATATATATATATATATATATATATATATATATATATATCGAAAATGGTATATATATATATTTTTATATATATATATATATATATATATATATACATATATATATATATATACATATATATATATACATATATATATATACATCATATAAACATATACATATACATATACATATACATATACATATATATATATGTGTGTGTGTGTATGTGTATGTAAACATTGTATATATAGTGTATAGATATATATATATATATATATATATAATATATATATAATATAATGTAATAAATAAAAATATATATGTGTGAGTGCATGTATATATACGTACTGTAAACCTCCGTGTTATTATGCTAAAAGGGGATGTGTTCCAGACCCTCTGAATTGAATAGCTAAAATCATGATAATACAATTACAACTCCCCTCTAAAAATGCTTATACCTGTCTACCATAAAAAGGTCAAACACCTTTGTTTTTTAAAGTATGCCTAAAAATACCAGCTTACATCAAATATACATTAAACAATTACCTTATTACTGTATTAATCTTTGAAATATTAATATAATTTCCAAGCCATCTTAAACATTTTATCATTACATTTATACATATGTATTGTATGGTTTACAGCTGTAGGTGAAAATAATCCAGTCCCCCCTAAGTATTCAGCCACGCACATTTTCTTTCATACAGTTACAAGCCATCCCATTTTCTTTAGAGGGGAACCATTGGTATTTATACATAATTCACAAAAAGAGAGAGACAAAAATAAAAAGTATGCACATTTTAAAAAATTTAATACTACATACATATTAAGATTGCTACACACATAAATCATCTGAGTACTTACCAGTGATGAATGTTGATTAAAGATGATGATGATGAATTAGCTGTGCAGTCCGATGAATGACAATGAAGATATAACTGCACAGCAAAGCAGAGGAGTTACAACTCATCTGAGGGTGCCTCTTCACCTTCAGGAGGCACTTCTTCAGTTAATTTGGAGGCACTACTTCAGGTGATTGGGAGGTGAATTACTTCAGGCGATTGGGGAGGCACTACTTCAGGCGATTTAAGGGGCACTTCTTCAGGCAATTCAAGAGGCACTACTTCGGGTGATTTTGGAGGCTTTGGAGGGGCCTTCTTCGTCCGTTTGATGAACATGGTGATAGGCAGGTGCTGTTGCTGCTTTTTCATGGTAGTGAGGGCTTGATTATAGGGCTCCAATGCTAAATCAAGGATGTTTGAAAACGTAAGGAGCGTTCCATATAAGGATCCCCCGTTGAAACATACTCCTGCGTATCCTTGATCATTCTCTTAATGTGGGACAGACATTCCAAAGTCAGGCCGCCCTCCTCTTCCTCCTGCTCCTCCCCTGAACTTGGCATATCTTCTTCCTCACTGGCAGACTTCATCAGGTCTTCCAAATCCTGGTCTGTCGGGGGGGAGGGGTCAGAGTGGGCATCATTGAGGGTGCTAATTTCATCCTTGGTGATGTCATCAAAGCCTTCTCCACCTAGAATCCTCGCCAACGGGACAGCCTTATTAATGGCCGAATGTTGAATTTCTTCAGGAGAGAAGCCCCTGTAATCATGAACACACTCTGGCCACAACTTGTTCCAGCACGTGTTCAAGGTCTCCTCCTTCATGTCATTCAGTGATCGGCTGATGATGGTCAGACGTGGCAATCATGAATTTATGCCAGTATTTTTTTTTAGCATTATCCATAATCAACAACACCTTGAACTCCATGCCCAACTCATTCAGGTATTGCCAGCTCTGATGGAACCAGTACTCTGTAAGGGCTTTGGTGATCCAGGCCTTAGGGTTATGCATCCAGAACATAGGAAGCAAGTGCTTGTTCTTATTCTTGAGGGCCCTAGGGTTTGCAGCCTTGTAAATGAGGCCTGGTTTAAGCATGAAACCAGCCGCATTCCCACACATGATGAGGGTAACCCTATCCTTCTGGGCCTTGAATCTGGAGGCTTTAGCTTCATTCTTCATGAGGTATGTCCAGGAAGGCATTTTCTTCCAGAACAGGCCAGTCTCATCCATATTGAACACCTGTTCTGGATGGGAGCCCTTCTCCTGGATGATTTTCTTGAAGGTCTCCGGATATTTTGTGGCTGCTTCAATGTGTGCAGAAGCTGATTCCCCATGCAGAGTAACAGACTTTAGGTGGAACCTCTTTTGAAATCGGTGGAACCACCCCTTGCTGGCCTGGAAACCTTGAGGCGCTGATGATGGTCCTGCTTGGGGCTCTTCCCCCTCTTCTTCTTCTGCTTCTGTAGGCACTGGTTCATCGAAGCCTAAGAATTCTAATTCTCCTTCTTCAACGCCTTCCTCTTCCTGTACCACGTCGTCGCCTTCCATAACAGTTGATAACTGCTGGTAGGGGTGTCGCACTTTTTCACGAATGATGTTGGAGTGGAGGGACATGTTCTTCTTCCGGCAGTCCTTTATCCAGAATGCCAGAGCAGATTCCATCTTCACGATTGTTTTATCCCGCACTGTCGCAACTGTCTTTGCACTACCAAAGTAGCTCATACTGACAGACTTTCGCATCTCCGCCTCTTTCTTCTTGATACATCTCACTGTGTTCTCATTAACATTAAAATGGCGGCCAACCGCAGCAAAACTTTTGCCCTCCTTTAACTTGTCAAGAACTTTCACCTTCTCTTCGAGTTTCATAACAGTCTTCTTTCTTGTAGACTCTTTGCCAGAAGTCTTAGGAGGAGCAGGGCATTTTTTAGGAGGCATTTTAGGGCTGAATACCGCTTATGCACAAAGATTAAGAAACCAAACACAAAGAAGCGCGATTTCACATGGTAAGAAGATGCTGCGAACTATGCATGAACTGAGAAGGATGCTGTGGATGTGGTCTCCCAGAATTCCATGTTCGCAAGTTTGTCGTGAATGTTCAGCCAATCAGTGCCAAGTGAACAGCCAGTGAGTGCCAAGGAAAATGAATGGCGCTTCTGGATTGGCTGCTTTGCAGATGACAGCCAGTAGTGTGTTGAGTATCATTGGTCCTGGGTACATAGTGTCCTGCATCTCGAGTTCTTTATATTTGAGGAGAGTTGGCTTGGGTGAAGCACTTTTAAGAAAAATAAATATATGTTATTGAAATTTTGCTGTGTTTACATTAATATATTACAGTACAGGCAGTCCCCAGTTATCGGCGGGGTTCCGTCCCTGACGGCGCGACGACAACCGAAAATCGCCACTAGCCAAAAATCGGCGATAATAGCACTGATCCTGGTTAGCGGCGCCGATAACTGGTGATCAGCGCCGCCGATAAGAGGCGATCAGCGCCGATAACAGGTTATCAGCACCGATAACCGGTTATCAGCGACGAAAATCTGGTTATCGTCGTCTCTAGACAAGCGCCGTAAAACCGGATGGCCAGTAACTGAGGTTGCCGATAACCGGGGACTGCCTGTACTGTAATATTTGAAAATTAGTAAAAATCGTTTTTCATCATACAAAATGTACTTACAGTAGTCATGAATATATGCTTAGTACTTATGTGAAAATACTGTGTACTGCAGATGTAAACATACGTACCCTGCTATTTCTGTTGTCTTATGTATTTTAGATATGCTCTACGTACTACCTGTAGTACTGTATTACGTATCATCGTAAAACACTTTTCGTATGTAATATTTAAAAATCACCCTACAACAAAACATTTAATAAAATGTACAGTACTGTATGTGCAGAATATCAATGTTAGTATATGTATGTGCAATATGGTAGTACCATGCATATACCATAGCGGCAAATGACCCAATATAACTCGTTTCATTGCTATCTCTGATTTGTGTGTTTTGCGTGTACAGTACTGTGGACTAAGAATATTTTTTTAAATTGTGCGTTAAGATGTCCTCTGAATGCTCTGCTTCTTGTAAGGCCTCTGGCCTACAATTAATGACTGATGAGAAGAAAGTAGACATAATTGTTATGTTTCTGATGAGAAGAAAGTAGACATGATTATGTTAAGAGAGCAAAAGTCACAGAGAAGTAGCAGCCCATTACGGCATGACATTAATTGCGTTCGCCTGCATTGAGCGTGAACAAGGTCAAATACTCATGTAGCACTACCGTACCACCTTCGTTGCCATGTTCAAATACCTTAACATGACAGCGCCTCCCGTCATCATTGTGCTGCACGGCTAATTCATCATCATCATCATTATCATCATCATCTACAGCATACTGTAATCAACATTCATCACCAGTTACTACCTGTATGATTTAACTTTATTATTTATTATTATTACAGGTACCCAGTGTGGTATTACATAATATTATTATTTAATTTCTATTACTATTATAGGTACTGTAGTATTATTATTAATTTACATTATTATTTAATCCCTGTCTGGGATTACTTCCTTTCTTTGTTTTTTACTGGCACTAGGACCAGCTGGAGAGTCACTGGACCCCTGTTGCACAAAATAGATTTGCCTAAAATGAGACAAGGCATTGTCATTAAATGTGTTGCGGACACAGCTTGTAACGGCTTTGTTAGGGTGACTTTTCTCCAGAAAACTTTGCAACTCACTTCACTTTGCACGCATGTCCGTAATCACTAAAGAAGGCACATTATCCCCTCTCTCTTCCTCCTCCTCTTCCTCTGGTTCCTCATCTTCCATCTGTTGCTGTTACAGTTGAAGGTCTTGCAGCTCTTCAGTAGTTAGCTCTTCCCTGTGGTCATACAACAACTCTTCTACATCAGCTATGTGTACACCACTTTCGAACTTTGCTATAAGTTCTTTCTTGAATTAGTCCCTCGTTGGATGAGGCGGTAGAGTTCTCGGCTAGCACTCTGCTAGGCCCAAGTTCGAGTCTTCAAAATCAATTGAAAATTCATCTATTTCATGGATTCTACATCTGTTTCTTTACCATTGTGATCAGTATGGCGATATCTGAAGGATATAATTTTATAAAGCACAAAACACACCTGTACCTTTATTTACGGAGGCAAAATTGCTGAGAAATTTTATGCACGTGGCGATTAGCTGGCCGCTGAACATTAGGAGTAGATAGTTGCCATACACCGCTAGTATGAAGTGTTGCCACCACTCCATCGTGATCATTAGGACATGATGAATTTGTTACAATTGTCAACTAATCCATGAGATCTCGTATTTCTGCGTCTGACTCAATAGTTTCAAGCGTTACAAAATCGTTGCACCACTCATCATTGTAGGGTTCACAGTAGGTAATTATTCAAATAATAAATATTATTATGAAAATTTAGATTTTTTATCATTTCTGGTGGACTGTTGGGTATCTGCATTCATGTCAGTAAATGATACCTTTGTTAATTTACTTTTTTTCATTGCAGGAATGTGGGGATTTCATGATCGATTGCTGACACTCCGGAAAGCCCTTCATGAATTCTTGACTAGGAGTCAATACAGCCGTCCACTTTGGCGACGCTGGCGTTGGCAAGTTGCACAACAAAATAGAGAAACGGGTAGGAATTGATTAATTAATTTAAGGTTTTTGGATAATGTAACAATTAGGGTCAATGACCTTTATATTGTTTTTTGAGAGTGTCAGAATTTTTAAAGGAAAAAAACTGTGGCTACTTTGCCAAGATTATTATAAAACCCCCCAAAAATATACTGTATCTGTAGCTTTTGCAGATCTAAACATGGCACTGGCATCCTAAACTCCTTCCTTGAGGACTCTGGCTAGAATATACTGGCCATTCTTTTCTTGAGTCTGAGAGAGGGTACTCCTAGGTCCCTAAGACTGAGGCATTCAATTTATAAATGTGTGACTCATCACAGTTTGGTTGATTTCCGTTTACTTCTAAAAACTTGTGTGTGGCAGGTATTCTTAGATGGCAAAGTACAGTTACCCCTTTTCTGGGCCTATTGCCATATTTTCATGGAAATGTGACAATTATGATTTCGAAATGTGACAATTATGATTTCTTTCATTTTATTTTTCCTAACTGTATTGTAACATTCCTGTCATATACTCCTAACAAGTGATCTGGTATTTAGTAAGAAATCGTCACCCAGAAGTTTATACTTCCTTGGAAGCAATTCTGCCAAGCTTCTTTTGCTAATTTATCAGCCTTTTCATACCAGACACACTTATATGTGTTGAAAACTCAACAGAATTTTATATATATTTCTGTGCAATTCATTAAATAAATCCACTTCTGAATATTCACCACCAATAGATTACTAAGAGTTAAAAGCCCTTTTTCTTTGTAAAACTTGTTTTGAGTCTCTAAAAATGGTAAAATTTCCTTCATTAATAGTTGCTGTTCTTTCATTAGTAGTTAAAATCAAATACAGTATTGCAGTAAAAATAGACATGACAGGTAGTGTACTCTTACAGTTAAAATAAGTACTATATACTCCATATACTGGATATGGAGCTGTTGGTAAATATAAAAGTTGAGATTTTTGTTCTTCAGTGTGTTCCATGAAAATTAAGTAGGCTCCCACCTTTTTCATATTCTTTTTAGTAGCAAAATATTATCTTGGATAACTTCCGTAGAGGGGTGGTTGCTATTTGAATGGGAGCAATATGAAGATTATTTAGAGTCTGTTTTACTCTATATCCATGAAGTTGTGGTGCTCTGTGGTGTGACTTAGTACCTAAAATACTTTTTGCTGTTAGCAGTCTGAAAGGCTAAAGAGTTTGTGAGTCTGTAATCTGTAACAACATTGTGCAATGGAAAACAGACTGTGAAAGTCCAAAGGTAGCTTACCAGCACCTACTAGAAAGCTTGGAATAAGTAAAGTTCTAAAAGCACTGATGGCCAACCTAATTCCAGCATGGCATACAAAATTTAAAATCTTTAATTGACTTGGTGTGGCTGATCAATATATTTCACACCTGTTGTTCAGTTTTGGAAAGACAAGGGCTCTATATAATTTTGAAAGCATTTAGCGATGAGCACCACATATTGTGTGGGCCAGTACTTCAGTATGCTCAAGGCATCTAGGCTTCAACGTTTAGGTCTTTCAGATGAGAAACCCATGCTATCCTGTGGTCAAAAGTAAATCCTAAAAACTGGGTTGCTTCTATACATGGAGTTCACTGGCCTTTGATGTATATATCAGGGTGTGGATATATTCCACAAAAGTGAAAAAAGTGTACTACAGTAGTTTTACTAGAGTAAAATTTAAAACCATTCATTTTTGATCAGTGAATAATTTTAGCTACAATCAAGTGAGGTTTCCTTTCAACTATTGCCATTTGTTTTCCAACAAATAGTATGGACAGGGTATCTACAAAAAGTGCAAGTAAAATGTCATGGGGGATAACAAAGGATATCCCATTCACAGACAAGGCAAATAATGTCATACTCTGCACACTAACTTGAGGAACCCCCTCCTGGCATTTCCTCTAATATAGGGTAATGCCTACTCTGACTTAGAACAATCAGGGATCCAAAAGTACCTGAACAAAGCCGATTCTCTCAAACCTGATAAATATATAGTTTTAGGTGTACTATCCCTCCAAGCAGTGTCATTTGCCTGTTTGAGGTCAAAAATATAGTCACATGATGCTGCTTGGATGCAAATGCTCCACATATGGAGAACTCAAGATGAATCAGAACATCAGTGGTAGAGTGGGTTCTATGGAAACCACATTTGATGGGTGATGAAATACCTCTTTTCACTTAAGTACCACACCAGTCTTGTATTTACCATCATCTCCGTAATCTTACATATACAAGATGTCAGAGCAATTGGTTGATAATTTGCTGCTAAAACTGATCTTATCCAGTTTTTCAAAAAGCTAAGATAAAGAATAGTTCCCAAACACTTTCCACTTGACACAATACACTGTAGTTTTTATAAGTGATATTAAGTTAGCAGTCTTTTACAGTTGATGTGTAAGACCTTAAGACCTTAAACAAATGGCTGTAGCCAACAATCTATTTACTCCTCTCGAGATTTAATGACTTTCAAGTTGACTAAGCTATGTGGATTACAGTGGACCCCTGGTATTTGGGGGGGTTTAAGGACCACAACCACCCACAATAAGTTGAAGTTCGTGATAAGTTTAGTACCCCCCCCCCTCTAAAAATGCTTATAACTGCCTATTTTAAAAGTTCAAACACCAAATATACCGTAAACTATAACACTTTAATATAATTTCAAACTCATCTTATTACTGTACCCATAAAAATATAAGGCTTCCAGTTATGCGTGAACACTCCTACAACTGTTACTGCACTCTTACCAAGGCGAAAGCTAATCAAGTTATCCCTATATTCAAGCATGTACATTTTCTTTCATACAGTAGTATTCAAAGTATCTTTTTCTGTTAACGTAGATAGGGGTAACTTTGGTACATTCTCAAGTACAGGGAACAGTTAAGTACTGTACCTAAATACTGTATTTAAATATGCATTGAAAAAAATATATGAAACATTGAATAAGTATAAGATTACATAAATCATGTGGGTACTCACCAGTGATGAATGTTGATTAAAGTTGATGATGAATGAGCTCTTCCCCTTCTTCGGGTACTTCTTCAGGCACTTCTTCAGGGGGTTTCAGGAGGTTTTGGAGGGTCCTTCTTCATGAGCTCGAGAAACATGGTGATAGGCAGCTGCTGTTGCTGCTGCTTCATGCTGACGAGGCCATTATTATAGGGCCTCATGCACGCATCAAGGGCATTTGTGAACTTTATGGAGCATTCCATGTAAGGATCCCATGCCAAAGCCAACTCCTGCAGCTCCTTGGCCATCCTTATAAGGTGGGACAGATGTTCCACAGACAGGCCCTCATCCTCCTGCTCGTCCCCTGAACCTGGCTTGTCTTCTTCCTTGCTGGCAGATTTTGTCAGCTCTTCCAAATCCTGGTCTGTCAGGGGGAGTCAGAGTGGGCATCAATGAGGGTGCCTACTTCATCCTTGGTGATGTCACTGAAGCCTTCACCAAGCATCCTTCCCAGTTAGACTGTGTTATCAATGGCCAAATGTTGAATTTCTTTAGGAGAGAAGCCTTTATAATCGTGTACACAGTCTGGCCACCACTTTTTCTAGCATGCATTAAAGGTTTCCCTATTTATATCTTTCAGTGATCGGTCGATGACAGTCAGATGTGACAGTCGTGAATTTACGCCAATACTACTTCAGTGTAAATTCACTGTCAGTGTCTATTTCCTTCACAGGGTGCTCGAGTGAGTTCTGGGTGTAGAGTGCTTTTGGGGGCATGGATCACTCCCTGGTCCATAGGCTGGAGGAGAGAGGTGGTGTTGGCAGTGAGGAACTCGATTTGGACTCTCTTATAATAAAGATCCAGAGGGTGGCCACCAGCTTTATCCATAATCAACAACACCTTGAACTTTATGCCCAAGTCGTTGAGGTGTTGCCTAACTTGAGGGATGAAGCTCTGAATGAACCCACTAGATGTAAGGACTTTGGTGATCCAGGCCTTAGGGTTGTGCATCCAAAACACAGGCAGCAAGTACTTGTTCCTATTCTTGAGAACCCTAGGGTTTGCAGCCTTGCAAATGAGGCCTGGTTTCAGTATGAAGCCAGCACTATTGCCACTCATGATGAGGGTACACCTCCACCACTTCTGTGTCTGCCGATGCCGCTTCCCCATACAGGGAAACACTCTTTAATTGAAACCACCTCTGATGACGCTTGAACCACCCCTTGCTGGCCTGAAAACCTTGAGGAGCTGATGATGGTCCTGCTTCTTCCTCTTTCTCTTCTTCTTCTGTGTTCATTGAAGCCTTAGAAGTCTGCTTCCTGTATGTTGCTGCCTTTTGTGACGCCACACTCCGTAACAGTTGAAAACTGCTGGTAGAGTTGTCGTGCCTTCTCGCAAATGATGTTGGTGTCGATGGGGATGTTCCTCTTACGGCAGTCCGTGATCCAAAACGCCAAGGCCGACTCCATCCTCACCATGCTCTTATCACGCACATGGGAAACCTTCTTGGCACTACTGTAGAAGCTAAAACTCACGGCCTTCCATATCTCCACCTCTTTCATCTTGATGTACCGGACAGTACTCTTATTCACGCTAGTGCTACCTTCTCCTGGAATGTCATGACCTTCCTCTGACGCTTAGGGTCTTTGCCAGAAGCCTTAGAAGGAGCAGGGTATTTAAGAGGCATCTTAGGGCACGATTCAAAAATATGCACACAGATTAAGAATGCGAGCAAAGATGCGGAAAGTATAAAGGTACACAGTGAAACACTTGAACAGTGGAAGGTTACACTTTGAAGTGACAAGGGTGGGGGGGGGGGCTCTGAACATCTCTACGAGAGAAAATCTTGGTGGTACACAGCCAGTCAGCGCCAAGGAAAATGAATGGCACTCCTGGATTGGCTGCTTTGCAAATGCCAGCCAATAACATGTCAAGTGGCATTGCGCCTAGTATTTTCCCAAGGTGCATTCTCCTTTTGTGAGCTTTATGTTTGGAATTTCCAGGGAAGGTTTTGGGCCAAACATTTAAAGAAAAAAAAAAAATTTTATTGATATTTTGCTGTTTTTACATCAATATTAATATCTGAAAATTAGTAAATAATTTTTTTATCATAAAAAATGTATTTAGGCACGAAAACACAGTACAGGCAGTCACCGGTTAACGGCAGGCTCGGTTAATGGCGATCCGGTTTTATGGGGCTTGTCTAGCGACATGATTTCCGCTTATCAATGCCGATAATTGGGTATTGGCACCAATACATACGTAACAGAGGTGCCGATAACCGAAAATTGGTGCTTTTCGGTGCCAATAAACCCCAAAAATCGCCAAGTTTCGGTTAGCGGCGATTTTCGATTATCATCACACCCTCAGAAACGGAACCCGCTGATAACCGGGGACTGCCTGTACAGGCAGTCCCTGGTTATTGGCAGCCTCGGTTATCAGTGATCCGGTTTTATGGTGCTTGTCGAGCACCGCCAGTAACTGGATTTTCTTCACCGATCTCCAGTTATTGGCGCCGCTCCCCACTTAAGAGTGGTACTGTTATCGGTGCCGATAGGTGCTGTTATTGCCGATTTCTGGTTATTGGTGATTTTTGGTTATCGTCACATTGTCAGGAACAGAACCCCCGCCAGTAACTGGGGACTGCCTGTAAAATGAAAATACTGTAGAATGATGGGACAGGTTCCGCAGACATAAACAAACCTAACATTTCATTGAAGAAGAAGAAGAAGAAGAAAAGGAGGAGGAGAGGAGAGGAGGAGGAGGAGGAGAGGAGAGGAGGAGGAGGAGGAGGAGAGGAGAGGAGGAGGAGGAGGAGGAGAGGAGGAGAGGAGAGGAGGGAGGTAGTGAAGAAGACAAAGAAGAAGAAGAAGAGAAGAAGGAGGAGGAAGGAGGAAGGAGGAGGAGGAGGAGGAGGAGGAGGAGGAGGAGGAGGTGGTGGTAGTGAGAACAGTGCATCAGCTTACACTAGCAACATCATGAGGAACAGAGGTGAGAACAGTACATCAGCTTACACCTCTGCATATCCTTGGGTTATCAAGAGGTAATGCCCCTACATGTTTACCTGAGAGATCGTCCTCTCGCCTTCAGGTGAGACTCCATATATATGAAAGTGTAGGTTCGTATACATGTCAGAACAAATACCAAACTAAAAAGACATTTGTATTTTTCCTAACATACGCTTTCATATAGGTAAAGTTACCCTCCTTGTAGTTTTGATCTCTCACTCCTTCTAGGAGGTTGAGCGGAACTGCGTGCTGGCAGTTTCACAGAGTGGATGATAGCAGGTCAGGCTGGGTCACACCACGTGACCCAGGTAGCATTAGGATTTTGTTTTTCAGAGACAATTCAAGAACAGCTGAAGCTAGGTAAGCGTGGAGTACTCTATATACAGGCAGTCCCCGGTTGTCGGCGATTCGGTTTTACGGCACTTGTCTAGTGACGCCAATCCTTGGTTATCAGCGCTGATTCCCACTTAACAGCGGCGCTGATTCCCACTTAACAGCGGCGCTGATCCCCAGTTATCGTCACGCCGTCGGGAATGGAACCCTGCTGATAACTGAAAGTGTAGGTTTGTATGTTAGGAAAAATACAAATTTCTTTTTAATTTGGTATATTGGGAGCCCAGATCATTTATACAAACAACTTGCACTTTATTACCTGAAAGCATGCTAAATTAAGACAGGTGGGTTGAGAAATAAAAGTTTCCTCACTTGTATATCCATGTAGTATGTTGTAATTAGGAAAAAATCTGTTGCGTTAGGTATTTGTGATTTTATTATTGTTAGATTTTGTCTTTATAGATTTATGTTAGTGGATAATTTTCTATTGCATTAACATGATAGATATTTTGCAAGGTTTTAGGTTCAAAAGAAAGGTATTTCTACCATATCTTATGTACATGTATGTGATTCCAGGTTTAGTGTATAGTAATGAGGAATGGGACACTGAGTGGGCGAATGTTCTTAGGCTTGCATCAAGTGCACCACGCGGGGGTCAAGATGACAATGTTGCTGAGAAAGAAGGAAACCACTCGAATGGTGGTATGAGTGCAAAAATCAACATTGATCCCTCCCCAGTATCCAAAAGGCTAAGCAATGGGTAAGTTTTTCTTTTCATTCTATTGTCAGAGTATTGTATTACCATGTATGGTGATAAAATCTTAAGTTTCTGGTGGAGCTTGTTGTTCATAACGTATGCATATTTTATGTAACTACTGTACACATATACTGGGTATCAAGCAATATAAGAGGACAGTTCTCTGAAATAACCAGTAGTATATTCAAGATACCTATTACTTGATTACTCTGAACTGATCTATAAGAGTTCAGATTGCAATAACTGCAACTATTATAGTTCACAAATTTCATTGTTTTTCCTTAGGGGCAGCAACTTATCTTATGCTTAGTGTTTGATAATTTATGAAGCCCTTGATGATAACATGCACTTATACCTATGGTAATGCAAATTCTTGTGATGAAATGTGTTTCTATGTACAGAAGGTAGAGGAAGTTAACATTTCTAAAATATTAATGAAACACCACTAGTCAGCACTGATTTTGAGTAAGTTTCATTGCCTTAATGGAAATAGCTATTCATCTGTTATCTTTTCCAAGTAATGCTCTCCTTGCTTGGAGTTATGGGCCTGTAATTTTTTTCATGTTTCTTCAGTTTTATCCTGTATAATAGTTGTTCTGTGATTATTTACTTATCAGTCTATGTCAGATATTTTGAGATTTACTGTGAATATATATTTTTAAATGAAAATTACCGTCCAGTTATGATAGCTATTAATTTTCATGCCATTGGGAAGATGACAGTGTATAAACACAAAATTCTATCTGCTGTAGGCCTATATACTTGTGTATCATGTGGTTTTATAAGAAGGAAAATTTATATCTGACCTAAGAGGGTCGTATTTTACAGGGTGTAACACTCACAGTATCCTTTTGCATTAGTTGAATAGGCTGTTACAGGTATATATTTAAGTTAAAGGTAATGGTAATGAAAATGATATTTTACTTACTGAATCCATTTATACAGTATTATTATCATTTTATATTATCATTGTAACATTAAAAAATGTTCATCGGCCACATGCATTTATGTAAGCCAGGCTAATGATTACGTTATCAAAATTAGGAAAATTATTTCTTAGTTGCTAAAGATATGGATTATCACAGGAATTATTATTTTTATTTTTGTACATAAATGTTAACAGGAATACAAAAGTAAACTAACATATGTTAAACTAAAAGCCCTCAAAATTGCAAAATAGCTGTTTCTCAGTTCAGTTCTTTGTCTGTACTTGATGTTGTTTATCCCAGTTTTTTGGTAAGTGGTGCTCATGCAATATAAGTTTTTGTTAATTATAAGACATGGTTATGAATTGTTATGTAAGCCCTAAGTTTGGTAATCTTGTTTGACCGCCTAGCCTAGTATATTCTACCAAAAATTAAATTCACTCGGTAAGTAAAGCATAGTCTTATTTTTTTAGATTTATTTATTTAACAGGAAGATGGGATTACAGACTATGTAGGGAAAGAGGTTAACATAATGTTATCTTGGCTATCAAAAATGCAACTCGCATGATACATGAGGTAGGCTATATGATAATTGGCTTAGGGAATGCAATTTTAAAGGTGCATGATACATGAGATATGATGATACTCAAAGTACATATAGTGTATCATCTAGTTATACCATCTATTGACCCTCCCTTTCTGGATGAATCATGGGCCATGCACCTATTGTTCTCAGTTGTTGCGGTAAGAGGACTGATTGGAAAGAGTTTTATCTAATTTTCTATGTTGTAGCTGGACTAGATTGTTTTGGATATTGGTTTGATATTGGTTGGTTATTTGTTTCTGTGGGATGTCCACTAAAGGAGAAACTGACAAATCCACTAGAAACTTTACTAGTTGGCTTATGACTGTCATGAATATTGCATTAGGTACTGGAATAAGGATTGTTCTTTCGATGGCTGATGTAGGGTACGTCTTCATTTGCAAGTTAGTGTCATGAATGGTTATTTGAAATATAAGAAGAGGGGAGTTGGTGATAGGTACAGGAAACATCAGCAAAGGAACTCGTGTGAACTAGAATGGTTGAATGGTTGAATAGTTGCTCTCCTCCTCTTTCTCCTTTGCATAACAACCCTTCCTCCTCAAGACTTTTCTCCTTCTTAGTTTAAATTCCCAATATCATTCATGATATAAGGTTTGGAAAGTTGCCATCAAATGTAGCTAGTTTTAAGACTACAGTAGTACAATTTCTGGATTTACAGCAGCTATTTTAGCTTTGTTGTCCTCCCAATTTAATTGTATTTCAGGTTTTCCCTTTGTGGCTATGCCCTAGGACTCTCCCCTTAATGGAGGTACAGGGAAGTGAGATGTGTCGGGCAGAGGAAGTGGTTTGTGCCTGTTATCTTCTTCCTCTGGTCAGCATGGCTCAAGTTGCATGCAGGTTGCTTTGGGTTGCCAAAAGATGAGTGTGGTAGAGTAAGCACAGTGCAGGTGTTATAGGTGGAGAGCATCAAGCTTGTTCTAGGTCCAAGTCTTTCCTCCCAGGTCTGCCAAGGGACCATGAATTCCTAGCAATCCCCTTCCATGATCATCTCTCTCCTGCTAATACAACTTTTTGTGCTGACCACCCTTGCCTTACATCTTGGTCTTCCAGGCATGCCAGTTATGCCAGCAGGTCTTTGTGTTGTTGAATATTTTGGAGGTTTCTACAGATATTCAAGGTTGCTGTTGTGATTGCAGTTGTTCCCATATAGTCTCCATTTTCTTATGTTCAGGTACACACCTTTGAGGGAGAGCCCTCGGTTTCTGGCACCAATAATGGCATGATACTAGAATTTCAGGTGCATTATAAAATTGGTTCTGCTCTGTCTCAGGCATAAGTTTTGCTTCAAATTTTTAAGTCTCCTGTCTTCTGCAGAGGATCCCCAGGTTCCTGAGTTGGGCTCTGATAGGGAGGAAAAGCAGTTTACTTAATTTTTCAGAAATTTATTTGTATTTGTACTGTTTAGTTTGTTGAATTTCTAGAGGCTGTGGTAGTCTAGGCCTCTAGGTCACTTAGGGTGGCCAGGTTAGAGCCAAGGGCTGAATCTCTGCCCTCTCCTAGATAAGTTGGCACTTAAAAGGTCGGACTCTGCTGAAAAATTGCTTCAGAAGGTTTCATGTAAGTCCTCCTCATCCTTTCTTCAGTTGTTTATGAGGAGAAATATTTGAGCCTTATCATATGAGATAAAGCTGTAACTTCTAAGGATTGGAAATTTTCTCTCTCTGTGATCCCTGTAAGAAGAGGCAGTCTCTTCTGGGAAAGTTATTTTAACCCCACCAGAATTGGAATTTTATGCCAATTCATCATTCGCCGATAAACTCTCTGACCTTCTGTTCTAACAGTTCGGGATCACAGTACCAACCATTTGCTGAAGTTACAACTTCACCCAAAAGCATATTCTCAACATGTTTCTCAGCCACAAATTTCCATAGGTAGTTTTTAGGTAATGAGCATCAACTTAAACTTGCTAAGACCAAACCTTCTAAATGTGCATAGCCTGATGCTCTCCATCAGTAACACTAAACTTCAAAGACTTCAACATGTAACTTCATTGGTCTTCTTCATGCAAAAAAAAAAAAGAATAGGGGAGAGGTTCATACCTGGAGAAGACAAGAACAGAGAAAAAACTTTTTACAGTAACCAACCACACTAAAGCACACAAAAAAAGAAAAAAACAAACTCAAACACAAACACACAAAAAAATATTAGATTCCTTCATACAAACCACTGCCTTTTCAGAAACCTACCACATTGGGACATCCCCAGATTGAACCTTTTCATTTGTCTGCCTCCGTTTACTATGGGGCCAATGAGCTTGGTTTTTGCAGTCTTACAAAAGGAAGATTGGATAGTATCAGTAGATATGATGGTTGCATACTTCCATATACCAGTTCATCCCAGCTCAAGGAAATATTTTCACTTTGTTTTCCAAAGAAAGGTTTTTCAGTATTGGGAGATATGCTTCTGTCTCAGTCCTGCTCCTCAAATTTTTACAGAGTCCTGTCCCAGTTTGGTTAATGGGCCATCCATCCAGGCATTTGTATGTTACTGTACGCAGACAACTGGCTGGTTCTCACATTCAGTCTGGAGAGTATGCTGAGGTCAGAACATTTTTTTACTGAAATTGGCAAATGTACTTGGGGTAATGATAAACTTTCAGAAGTCATCCCTGACTCCGGCTTAAATATTAGTATGTATCAAGAGATGATCCATGATACCAAGAATTTCATGGCTTCTCAAAAGAAGTACATAGACAACTTCTTGTCAATCTTAGAAGAATTTCTGTCTTTCACTCCCATGCAAGTCAAGAGGTGGCTCTCTCTCCCCTGTCATGGCTTCCCTGGAGAAGCTGGTGCCTGGAACCAAGATATGGATGAGACCCATCTAATTTCATTGGGACAGGAGGGTGCATCCAGATTCCTTTGAGGTCCTTAGAGAGTTTTAGGAACATATGAGGTGGTGAAGCTACTATCCTGGTCCTTACAAGGAGTCTTCCCTCAGCTAAAGACCCCAGTGTATGTTGTATTCAGACACATTAGCCAAAGTCTGGGGAGCAGTTGCTGCCGACTAACATACAGCTTGAGCTCCATATAAATCAGCTAGATATGCTGAAGGTGAGGAAAACTCTTGTGGTTCTGGAAGAGCTAGTTAAGGGCATGAGGGTGGCAATTTTCTTGGACAGCACCACATAAGTTTACTTGAGAAACCAAGGAAGCACCAAGTCATAATCCATTTTTCTCATTACAAGCACGATTCTCATCTGGTTGGAAGAAAGGAGCATCTCTCTCCTTCCACAGTTTGTAACAGGGAGGATGAATATTGTGACAAACTAGCTAAGCAGATAGGATGAGACACTGTCCTCAGAGTGGACATTGCATCTTCAAGTCTGCTTGGAAGTTTGGAGGTTGTGGGGTACCCCCCCCCCTCATCTGCTCACCACAAAGTTCAGCTACCGTCTGCTGATGTACTGCAAGCCAATACAGGATCCTCTTGCTTGGGCAGTAAACACAGAGTTGTTGGATTGGTCTGGCCCAGGCCTTTACGCTTTTCCTCTCTTTTGAAATGATTCAAAGGTTCTGGTGAAATTCCACCAAGCTGTGAGTTCTTGCATGACTTAGGTGATTCTTTCGGGGCCTTCATAGAGTGATTGCCTAATTTTCCTCTTCAGGTGGATCAACTGAGGCTCCTTCCTGTAGAGAAGGATTTACTCAACCAACCAAGTTGCTGGAGGTTTGATCAAAACCTCCTTATGCCACTGCTTAACTGTGAGGCAGTGGTTGGTTTATAGAGGCTGTTACCATTCCAGAGGGATTTTCTGTACCTGTACCTCTATAAATAACCTGATTAAATTCTTGAATTATTTTGTTATACCAAAGGTCTGTCAGTCCCAGCAATCAAGGGATATCATATCATGCTAGGTTCAGTGTTAAGGCACACTGGTTTGGAGAGCTCCTCTGACATGGAAATTGAGAAAGTTATTTGCTTCTTTTGGATAGAGATTCCTAAGCCTTATGTAGTCTTTGGGATGGAATTTGGCCTTTACATGCGAAGGAGCAGTCCTTTTCTTTTTGCCAGTCTTCAGGGCAAAGAATGATTTCAAGTCTTGAGTTTTGCCTCTTTATTTTGAAGTCCCCATCTTGCCTGTCTTGCTTCCAGATGGGAAGACTCCTCCCTCTGTTCAGTCAGAGCACTCTTGCTTTATGTGCAAAGGACTAGAGATCTCAGATGTAACTTCAAGAACCCTTTTTTTAGCCTCAGGTGGACAGATGTCCCTGTGTCTAAGAATACTACTGCTTTATTTATATTTGTTAAGAACTTTGTTAAAGAAGTGTACGCCAATCTAGACCCATCATTTTTACCCCATTGAAGGTCAAATTCCACAACTTGAGAGCTGTGGCAATCTCTGTTACATTACGCCCTCGAGAAGGTTGTAAATTTGTCGCAGTGGAGATGTAACCTGGTACTTGTTTTTCACTGTTTATGAGTTGTAGAAATTAAATATGAAGATTGCAGAGCTATTTTGTCCTTCATTTGCGCAGTGGAACTTATATCCTGAACATTTAGGGTAGCTCTACTCTAGTTTTCCCACCTAGTTAGAAATGTGGGAGTTTTTGGTTAGGCAAGGGCCTTCATTCTTATACTGTTGTTGCTTTGCAGGCTTAGGAAAAGGGTCTTTGTCCCTCTGTCATCATTACTGAGAGAAGTTTCCCTTACAAGGAACCTTCACTGATTTTCAGAGGTCCCTGTGGCAAAATGAATTGGCCCTTGAGTGGGGACAGTCCTAGCAGATAGATTCTGATCATTAGATAAATTGCATTTTACTCAGACAAGGATTTATTTTGTTCTCATAGTGGTTTATTTCTTGGGTCCTCATACACTTACCCACTTGTATTTTCAATTAGGGAATTAGCTATCATAGTGGAGAGGTAATATTCACAGAATTAGAAATATTTATAACATAATTTTTAAATATTTACATCTGTGATGAATTGCCCCCATCCTCTATTTCCATCTGTGACGAATTGCCCCCAACCTCCCCACGCATGTTGAGAAACAAAACTGAGAACAATAGATGCATGAACCACAGTTCAACCTGAGTTGGAGGGGTCAGTTAGACTATAACTAGATGATCGAAGTAAAAATGTTTGTGTTTGTACTCTGCTGTATTCCAACTGGCATGGGACATAATAGCATCATAATAGAAAGGTAGTATTTAAAAAAAAAATTTTACAGTAATTTCTATATTTTCATATACTATTTCTAAAAATATTTTATTACAATATTACCTGCAGTTATAGTTAGATAGGTTTCTCCAAGCTCTTTTAAAGATTCACAAGGAAGGTTTTGATTGCCTGTCTGTATAATGAGGTACAGGCAGTCCCTGGTTATCGGCGGCCTCGGTTATTGGCGATCCAGTTTTACGGCGCTTGTCTAGCAATGACAATAACTGGATTTTTGGCACTGATATCCGCTTATCAGCGCTGATAACCAAAGATCGGCACTGATACCCACCTAACAGAGGCGCCTGATATCCATTTATCAGCACCTATAAGCACCAAAATTTGTCGATTTCCGGTTATCAGTGATTTTCAGTTATCATCATACCGTCGGGAACGGAACCCCCTCCGATAACTGGGGACTGTCTGTAAATGTGTTTGTTTCCTTCAAAGATTTTATTTTAAGCTATTCCCATCACTGGTAGTACTAACATTTAAGTAAAGTAATTTTGAAAGATTTGCTAAAGTATATGTAGAAAGTTCATTTTGCCCTGTAATTTCAGGTTCCTTACAAATCAGGGAGATGACTGTACAGGCCGTGTGTATGAAAGCCTTGAGGAAATACATGTTCTGGCTTTAGCACATGTATTACGTCGTCCAATCATTGTAGTGGCAGATGTGACATTAAAGGTACATATAGAGAAATAAATAGCTTCACCCTAAAGTTGTTTCCTCATAAATTCATCTTGTATGTAGTCAAATTTTATGATCAACAAAATTCTTGATATTTCATTCCTAGTTAACCCTTTGTATGCACCAGTGGATCCTTGGGCCACCATCAGCTAACTGCCATACTCTTGAGTGTTTGACACACTGCGCATAGCTTGCTGAATTCCCATAATTATCCAGTTTTATTAAGGACTTCTCAATTCATTTCATTATTTACGTTTGGAATTCATTCCATTTACTCTATCCATTTACTTCTTTGTTTGGCTTGATAATAAATATTAGTGAAACTTTTATACTCGTTTTTTTTACTGGATGGCACATTTAAAAATAATTATTGTAGGGTGCTTTTTTAGCTCAGGAAAAGTTTCCTCTTAGCTGATTGGTTGCAAATATTTTGTCAATGAATTGCAACATTGTTTTCAAATAATTCAAGTAATGTGAATCGAAACTTATTTACTAACCTAATTTTCTCCCACAGATATATGTTTTGTCAATAAATAATGTTAACGAATAAAGAGTTTATAAAGGATTGTACGGTAAGTCTAAATTTAATAACAACACAAGCGAAGTCAACGACAGGAGCTTGCTCCCGGATGCACGCTGCATAATGTCTTTTTTACTTTTCAGATATTTTAACACCAATTGTGATAAACTACACTAAGCATAAGAAAAACATGTTATTATAAACTTTCTTTGAATACCAGAGTCTATTAAAAACATGGAATTAATAAAACTCGCTATTAGTGAAAACTTGGGAGGTAAAAGGAACAGCCTGTGGCATTAGATAAAATTTAGATAAAATTACCTAGATAAGTAGGCCTAGTTATTCATATGGTATCCACATGCCAGCAAATGTTGATGGGCAAGAAAACTTTTCAGATACATATCTTTTATAGGCTTTTGTACTCAAGCCTTTTGTTATATCATTATGATAAATATGATGATAAATATGAAGACGCTCTTTTTCTTTTACATAATAGTAATGTACTTCCCTTATTATGGCTTTATTTCTTGCACAGATTTCAAACTAGGCTAGCCTATGTCTATATGTCTTACACCAGTTTTTTTGACAATTGCAATAAAATTTGCTTAACTCTTTAAGGTAAGGAGTAACAGTAAACAGTAGCTGATGCTTGATATAAGTTAAGCTAGGTGTATGTAGGCCTATGGTGTAAGTCCGTATAGAAAGGTAAATTTGCTAATTTTGTAAGTAAAGGTATAGATTCTATTAATAGCACCATTTTCGGTTTGAGGATACTGTAGTGTTCCATAAATTGCATAAAAATCATAATTAAACGATTCATAATTTCACCGAGCTTTCAACGCGATGTCCCCCCCTCCCTTCCATCCCCGCTCGGTATTTGACAGTTTTATATAGCCAGCTAATCCTTAAAATGTATATGTGTGTATTACATATTCTACTCAGTCACATATTCTTTTACCTCTCAAAATATCATAGAAACACGATCGTGTTAACCTTATATGTGTCTTGAACAGGTAAAAACGCAAATAAGAAAAAAAGTTTTCTTATCTAGTAATTTCAATCTGCTGTAACTTACATGAAAAAGTAAGTTGTTAATGTCGATTTATGGTGAAATATATTTTTATTAGCGTGCACCTACAAAAGAAGCACAGAAACTTTTTCATTGCAGATATAGCCATTAAAGTAATCTAAAGTAACGTAACACTTATTTCAACATTTTTACATAAATCAGGAAAATGCTGCAATGACAATCACCTGTGATAGTTTTTCCGCCATAAATCACGATAAGGCTGTTCCTTTTACCTCCTGGAAGTTTCCGATAATATGAGTTTTATTAATTCCATGTTTTTAGTAGACTCTGGTATTCAAAGAAAGTTTATAATAACATGTTTTTCTTATGTTTAGCGTAATTTATCCCGATTGGTGTTAAAATATCTGAAAAGTAAAAAAATTATGCAGTGTACATCCGAAAACAAGCTCCTGTCGTTGACTTCAAGGGTGTTGTTATTAAATTTAGACTTACCATCACAATCCTTTATAATCTCTTTATTCGTTAACATTATTTATTGACAAAACACATATCTGAGGAGAAATTTAGGTTAGAAAATAAGTTTCGATTCACATTACTTGGTAATTATTTGAAAGCAATGATGCTATTCGGACAAAATATTTGCAACCAATCAGCAAGCAGGAAACTTTTCCGAGCTAAAAGGACATATTCAATCAATTAGGTGCAAATGTTTTCGTAAAAAAACTGAGTTTAGTTTCTCAGGTTTTCCCAGCTACTGGATGGTAGTTAATAAAAAATAATTATTGTAAACTACTTTTTTCGGATATCAGAGGAAAGTACTCCTCCTTCTTAGCTACCCATAGGTTTTCCTTTTCCCAGTGAGTGGGTGTGTATGTGCATTTTCATAGTTCAAAAGTGTTCTTACTATATTGGGGTCTTGTAATCACAAGCTAAACACTTGGTTTTTATATCTGGCAAAAATGTACTTATAAGGTAGTATAATGTAATGTGTCTGAATAACATAATTGTAGTCCAAATGAAAGCTTATTTAAAAATCCAGATTTCTCCCTCATGTGTATGATATGTCTGTTATTAATGTTAATGAGTTGAGAGACTGAAAAATGTATTCATAAGTGCACAGGTAAATATGGTCACCAAAGTCAGCATCTTGAGATTTGTTTTGGATACATTTTTTTATGCAGAACATTTCTATGTGTTGTTCACATATATTAATGCAAATTGGAACAGAATTACTCTAAATGTTGAAAGAAGCATAATTATCAACATTTTGTAAAGACTAGCTTCTACATAAAACATCAAAGTGATTAAAATTGCTTGGGTAGGTAATTTAAATGGAACAGATACCGTCAGTTTGCATTAGCCCTTTACAGTTTAGTTCAACCCTACACCTTGTAGTTTATGTTGTCTTCTGTGGTACTTTTTATATATTTCCATTTCTCACCTAATATTTACATTGTTTTCTGATTACTGTATCCTCCTTTTTCACTTTAGAGATACCAGAACTATTTGGGCTTTTGAGTGTGAGCTTGGTGCTGTGAGTCGTTCAGAAATGGTGCCTGTAGTTTTAGTGGTAGGAGTTATTACCATGCTGTTACTTGTATTCAGGAAGCAAAACTGTCCATAATTTGCACCTGATCATGGATTACATCGCCTCATAAAAAAATAAAAATATATCCTAAAGCTTACAAAATGATAGGCGTAAATAAAATCAATAGTAATAGACCTTACAGTTAATTTTTTTTAATATGAAGTTATATGGTAACAATAATAAACATATAAACATAAAATATAGATGCTTGTAATTGTAAAATTCATTGAATTTTCATTAATGATATATAATCCACAAACGTATATTTAGCGGATGTACTGTATGTTATAAATCAGGAAATAAGTAAAATTATTTGGAATGAATCTTACCTACTGTTAAAGTTAGCTTATATCTTTGCACCATTAAGTGCAATCGGCATTCAAGATAAAAGACAATAATACATAACTAACCCACTAGGACTGTCTCTGTAATCATCTATTTTCCAGAAAGTGGCGTTGGAATGTTTACGTTCTTGTCAGGATCCTTCATGCTGTGCCCTTGTACAGCTAGTGTGAATTTGCGTTAGTAATAATTTTGACTATTTGTAGCTGATTTTCTCCTCTACGTCCCTGTATGGGGGCAGTGCCATCAGTGCACCTCGTGCGGGGCACTCTCGGCATTACTTAAGGTTCTTTGCAGCATGCCTTCGGCCCCTAGCTGCAACCCCTTTTGTTCCTTTTACTGTACCTCCTTTCATATTCTCTTTCTTCCATTACTTTCTACCCGCTTCTAACAATTGAGTCATAGTGCAACTACGAGGTTTTACTCCTGTTACACCTTTTAAACTTTTACTGTCTACTTCTGTTTCAGCGCTGAATTACCTCATTGGTCCCAGTGCTTGGCCTTTGGCCTAAATTCTATATTCAGTTCAAATCTCCTGTACAATATTGTGCTTGTTTTCTGTTTTTGCATTATGTCATCTACAGCAAGCAGAGATGAAAACATTAGGCTGTAAAGGAACAAGTTTGTGTAAACTGTGTGCATGATGGCCACGTGTGTTAGCCTATCTCTTGAGGCATGTGAAGAAAATAAGGAATGATCTGATGAGAGGATGAATAATTTTGTGAAGTATCGGAAGATACAAAAGGCCAGTAGATTACGTAGACAATTTGTTAGGGCAGGCCATAAACCTGCTCATTCTTTTCCTTTTTTTTCTAGTGTTGCTTCTCCTTCTCCTCCATTGCCTCATAGGTTAATTCCTCACGCCTCCTTCTGCTCTGTCTTCCTATGCTCCCTGTGTGATTCAGGAGAAAAATAACAGGCAGTTGAGAAATAATATTCTTTTATTGGATAAAAATTTGACCATATATACTGTATTACAGTCAAGATCCCTGTCCCCCTATTAGTGATCGACCATTTTGGGGGGCGTTCCCCTGTGAGAGAGAAGGTATTGGAGCCTTGGTGTCTGTCTGTAGCCTGTCCTCTGGACTGCCCTGCATCTCTTGGTCTTCTCCGCGGACAGTGAACCATGTTGTCTTGGGGCCAAGGTTGTTCCGGCTCAAATTCATTGAGGTCGCTGAAGGATTTATTTGATAGCTATTGCTTGCATATACTGGCTCACGTATCATCTTTTTTGGAGAAAGTGATAGTGATGTGTGAACTGGTGGAGTTAATTAAGGATTATAGACATTACATTTACTTCCTTAGTTTCTGAGCAGTGCGTCAATTCTTTTCTTGTTAATCTTTTGCTCACCATGTAACGTCCCGTTTCGTGCATTAACTATCCCCATCTTACTCATTTTCCCCTCTTTCACCTCATACTTGTCACCTTCTGGCAAATGTTCCTATTTGTACTAGCAGCTCTTTGTACTCTGTGACTTATTCATCTGGATTAAGCTAGCCTTTGTGGTAGAATGGGCCCTATCTTCTCAGCATTTGGCTCTTGAGTATTGTGCAGCTAGTACTGGCTGTTGTTCATGTTCCGTGGTGAAGTCATGCGAGAACCCTCTACCTTCTCCCATCCAGTCATCTCTCTCCCAGCTGTGTGGTACTTACCACTGGCATTCCATGACGACATTGCTGGCATTCCCTATTATGTCTCCTTCTCTGGCAGTTATCGCTTCACTGTCTTCGTCACTAGATTTGCCGTTTTCTACCTTCTCATTTCTTCTTGTAGACATAGGGTTTTCAACTCTGATTTCATTGATTCTTCTGTAGTTTTTAAGCGATGCATACTTTGTGTTGTTCAACTTTCACTCCCTTTTCTTGAAGGTGAACCTATCGACCAGTGCTCTTTTGCTTGCTTCTACCTCGGTTCCTGTTTAAATGAGTGAAGTGTTGGGAGATACAAGAGGCCAGTAGATTTTATGTAGACAATTCATTAGGGCAGGCCACAAGCCTACTTGTTCTTTTCGTTTTTCTTCTGGTGTTGCTTCTCCTTCTCCTCCTCCCCCTTGATGTCATGTCAAATATATCAAAGCCAAAGGATCTAAAGCCCTTACTTTATTAAAGAAAATCTCACACGCCAAATGGGGTGCAGGACGAGACACAATGTTAATGTTATACAATGCAACAGTACTATCAATTATAAATTATAGCTGTCCAATTTATTCAACTGCCTCAGAAACAACTGTAAAATCTCTAGATGCTTTACATCACGAGGGAGTGCGTATATGTACAGGAGCCTTCTGTTCATCTCCAACTGTCTCTATCCTAGCAGAGGCAGGCCAGCTGCCTCTAAAATATTACAGAGATCTAATTACTTTTTATCCCTTCAAGCAGGCACATCTCCTGCATCAAATAAATTTCTCAATCAAAATACAAATAATAACCCAAATCAAAACTCATTTATTAAAAAAACTAATCATCTATTGAATTTACATAACATGATACCCAAATTTTCAAGAAATAAATCTTGTCACACCATGGACACTAAAAGGGCAAAAATATGCACATGTTTATCATATCTTTCAAAGAAATATATGTCCAACACAGAAATGTACCATCAACATGCCATGGAACACATGAGACGGAAGGGTAATCCCTTCATAATCTACACAGATGGATCCTAAAATGAAACTGGAGTGGGCTCATCAGCCTATTCAAGTGATAAAACTATCTAAATAGGCCTTCCTCTAATATCATCAGTATTTACAGCAGAATTAGCAGCCATACAATTGGCTCTCAAGATTATAACAAAAAGGGAATTCTTTCAGCACTCATATTGAGCGACTCAAGAAGTGCAATTGAAGCAATAGGATCATTTAAATCAAATAATCACCTTGTCCAAAATATACAACGGAAATACATCAGTTAATTACAAACGGCCTTCAAATTCAAATTTGTTGGATCCCAGCCCATGTAGGCATTGAGGGTAATGAGAAAGCAGATAAAGCTGCAAAATTGGCTTGTACAATCCCCCAACTACTATGAAAGCCCCATATCAGACTGGCTAGCATCAGTTAAACCCTTAATTTATAAGGATTGGCAAAATGATTGGACAAATATACCCCCACAAAACAAACTAAAACAAATTAAGAATTGAAGTTAAAAAGTGGCATTCTTTACCCAAAAGCAAAAGAATTAATGAGGTTATTTTAACAAGACTCAGAATAGGACACTCCAGACTCACACATGGTCATCTGATGTCAACTCCGCACACAAACCCAATAACTTGTGAAAGATGTAACATCCCAGTAACAATCAAACACATCTTGATTGACTGTCCCAGATGGCATCATGAAAGAAAGACTTATTTACAAAATAAATCAGTGAAAGGATATTCTAGCAGAAGGTAATAACTTTTCAATTAATAATATCATTCTCTTCTTAAACAAAATTAAATTGATAAGTAAAATATAATCTTCCCCTTTTTTTTTTTTTTTTTTTCCTCTATTTTTTTTCGATTTTTTTTAATTCCCCCTCCGTTTTTTTTATTATTTATTTATTTAGTTAACTACTTAATTTTTATGTACTCTTTCCCCATTCTTTTCCCAGCCCAAGAAGAACCCTAAAAGAGTTCAGAGGTCTGGTTAAACAAATCATTTATAACTAACTAACTCCCCCTTGATGTGGGATCACCCTGATGTGGTGAGGGGGCTCTTGAATCCCAGGAATTTGTTCCTGGGTTTGAGTCCAAGAGTCTCATATATATACAGGCAGTCCCTGGTTTATGAAGGGTCCAGCTTACGACATTCTGAGGTTACAACGCTTATGACGCCAATCCGACGGAAGAAATATGGCTCCAAAACGACAATATAATAAAAATTTGGAGTTTTTTTTTATGAAAAGCTCAATAAAAATGCAGTTTACATCATTTTCAATGCACCAAAAGCATTAAAATAAGGTTTTCTTTGGATTTTTGACGATTTTCAACGATTTTTCGGTTTACAACGATTTTCGGTTTATGATGCAGCGTAGGTGTGGAACCCCCATTGTAAACCGGGAACTGCTTGTAAATATATATTTCTTTGTATTGATTTTTGTGGAATTTTCCACCTTTGCTCAGATTTATTGGACCTGTTAAATAGGGAAAGATATCATAGCTGGGATTGGGTTTATATCTGAAGCTAAATACAGTAGTGGGAATTGTGGTAGGACCACCAACTCCCCAATAATGGTCGGATCTAAGAGTTATCAGATTGATAGCTCAAAGGTGGAGCTATTCTTTAGGGCTGGACCACAGATTCCAGGGGGTCTGGTTCTAGGGTTAGGACTCTCGTCATTCTATCCTATTTGCCCGTGATGTGATTAGGGTAGGGACGATTGTATTCTTGTAACACTTTGTCCTGGTTTGGCAAATGGGCCATTCTAATGCAAAATTTTGCCAATTGGGGTAGGGTAAAGACATTTGGGAGTCAGTTCTCACTTGTGCCATTCGTGGAAGAATAAACTCCATGAAAAGCTGATGATATCTTTTTCAGGTTTATTCATGAAAAGCTGATGATATCTTTTCAGGTTTATTTTGGAGATCAAATCTTTATGTTTAGTAGCTAAAAGAAGTACCCCAGGGCCCTTTTGACACTGTTTTGGCACTGTTGACAAACTCTGGACCGGTTGTGAATGACTCTTGTGATACCTCCATTGATCAAGAAATTGTATATAATGTAGATAAATCTGACAACTCCACAAATCCATTGGTACATGCTCTTGATGAGAAAAAGAATCCAGAAAAAGAAGTTTCTAGTTCCACATCATCAAAAGAGGAAAACTTGAAGAAAGTCAACACTAACAAATATAATGTTCTCCATCTTACTTCCTTACCATTGGATACTTATTATGAAATCATAACCACAATGTTTGAATGCCATGGAGTAATAAAGGAAATCAAGATGAATTTTATGGAAGAAAATGAAAAATGGGAGGCTTGGATCTCTTTCACAAACAGTGAAGAGGCCATCCATGCAAGCTGTAACTTGCATAACATCAAGTTAAATGAATCTAACATCAAAGGGGCCCTCTGTGAGAAGGCTTCTCAGAAACTAGAATCTTATAGACCCAGTGACTGGTTTGCAAAAGATCCTGCAAAATCTGAATTGGAAGGTGTAAAAGAAGGGAAACCAAAACCCCCATGTGGCTTTTGGCAACTGCTAAAGTAGAAAATTATAATTTTTTTAAGACCAGTAGATATCTTCAGAAGAAAGTAGGTTTCAATAAATCTGGAGATATTACATGATTTGGAAAGAAGACTGCCCTAATTCATGCACAGTCAAAGACACAATCTGTCATGCTCATTTAAAAACAGATAAGGCAATTGCCATGGACATCAAGCCTCACCTTGACTTTACAGCAAATAAAGATGTGTCATACAATATGCCTTTTAATGAAAAGGAGTTTGATTCAGCTCTAGCTCCTTGTAATGATACAGCCCCAGGCCTTGATGACATTCCTTATGCTATGATAAGGCATGTATCAATAAACACAAAGCTTTTTATTTTAAGTATTGTAAACAGGACATGGCATGACACTAGTTACCCAGCTGTTTGGGAATTAGCAATTATTTTAGGCATAAAGCCCGGTAAGGATAAGTTTTTATCAACAAGCTACCGACCAATTGCACTAACTTGTTGTCTGTGCAAAATAATGGAAAAGGCTAGTCTGGATCTTGGAAAAAAAAAGGGCATTTTATCACCTGCACAGTGTGGATTTCAAAAATTGCACTCAACAACAGATGTCCTAGTCTGTCTTGAGTCATCTATTTGTGAGTCGTTTGCATCCAAGCAGCATCATGTGACAGTATTTTTTGACCTTGCAAAGACATATGACACTGCTTGGAGATGTGGAATTCTTAAAAGTTATTCGTGAATGCGGATTAAGAGGGGGAGTGTTGCCATTATTCCTGAGAGCATTTTTAACACAGACACTTTCAGGTAAGAGTAGGTAATACTCTGTCTGAAGAAAATGCCAAGTAGAAGGAGTCCTTCAAGGTAGCATTCTCAGTGTTACTCTGTTTGCCTTGGCAATAAATGGCATCTCTGCAATTATTCCTCCTGATGCCCTTCATATAATTTTTTTGGATGATATTTCCATATCGTTTTCAGGAGCTAGAATGCCTGCAATTGAGAGAAAGCTTCAGTTAACAATTGATTGAATAACCAAATGGGCAGATTTTAGTGGCGTCAAGTTCTCAAACAGCAAAACTGTTGCAGTTCATTTCTGCTGCATTCGTGGACTACATCCTGATCCTGATTATGTCTTAAAGCACGAAGAATCCCATGTGTAGAAGAAGCCGGATTTTTAAGTTTAGTTTTTGACTGAAGGTTCACTTGGGCTTCACATCTTAAGATGCTAAAAGCTAAATGCCTAGAAATTTTAAATATCTTTAAAGTCCTAGCACACATATTGTACAAAGCCCTTATACTATCTAAGTTGTTACATGGTTGTGAAATATATTCTTCGGCCACCCCTAATTGTTTAAAAATTTTAGACTCTGTTTACCATTCTGGCATTAGACTAGCCACAGGTGCTTTTAAAATTTCACCCATTCCCAGTCTGCTTGTTGATGCTGGAGAACTGCTGCTGGAACTGTATCGCCAGTCTTCTGTCATCAGATACTGTTATAGGTTGCTAAGACTTCTGGGCTCTCTTGCATCTCAAACACTGCATAGAGAGAATTTCTTTGGCTACTATGAGGTTCATCCTAAATCAGTGCAACCTTACAGATATAGAGTAAAATAACTGTTGAATAGCCTGAATCTGACCAATAGTAGAGTGATTCCCTTTAGGAATCCAACAACCCCTCCCTGGAAATTGCCAGTAGTCTCTTTCTGTCATTATTTTACAGGCTTTTAAGAGAAATAGGGCAGAAGAAGAAATTTGGTCCATTTTCTTTGAACATTCAGAATGTCATCGAAATGGTAATTTTATATTTCAGATGGATCCAAATCCAATGCTGGCATTGGATTTGGAGTACATTGTAATGGTTTCAATTATAGGGGTGCACTTCCTCTAGAGGCATCAAATTTTACAGCAGAGCTGTATGGGATTTTAACTGCTGTTGAAAAAATAGCTACAATGGAAGATGACAATTTTACAATTTTTAGTGATGCAAAAAGCATTTTACAGGCTTTAGTACATTTTAATCCAATCAACCTTTTAGTTTTAAAGATTCTAGAGTGGCTTGTCATCATTGAGCGCAGAGGTATCAGAGTGGAATTTTGCTGGGTTCCAGCAAATGTTGGTGTGCCTGGAAATGAAGAGGCTGATAAATTGGCAAAAACAGTTGCAGCAGAACTGCTTCCAAGGAGATAACTAATATTATGCAGTGATTTCTGGCCGAATATCAGGCGGTCTCTTTGTGATATTTGGCAATAGCGTTGGGACTCTGTAGACCAGAATAAGATGAGAGAGATCAAAAGTGTCATATCTCCTTGGAAGTTGTTCCAGCTCAAATTCAATGAGCTTTCTGGATTTATTTGATAGTTAGCACTTGCGTTTACTGGCTCAGGTATCATCCTTTTTGGAGAAAGTGATAGTGATGTATGAACTGGTGGAGTTATTTAAGGATTATAGACATTAGTTTCTGAGTGGTGCGTCAATTCTTCTCTTGTTAATCTTTTGCTCACCATGTAACGTCCCGTTTCGTGCATTAACGATCCCTGTCTTACTCAGTTTCCCCTCTATTTCCTCGTACTTGTCACCTTTTGGCAAATGTTCCTTTTTGTACTAGCAGCTCTTCGTCCTCCGCCACTTATTTATCTGGATTAAGCTAGCTGTTGTGATAGAATGGCCCTATCCTCTCAGTAATCTGCTCTTAAAGTTTTGTGCAGGTAGCTCCGGCTGTTGTTCATGTTTTGTGGTAAAGTCATGCAAGAACCTTCTACTTTCTCCCACCCAGTCACCACTCTCCCAGCTATCTGGTACTTACCACTGGCATTCCATGACATTATTGCTGGCATTCCCTGTTATGTCTCCATCTCTGGCAGTTATCGCTTCACTGTCTTCTTCCTTAGATATGCCGTTTTTTACCTTCTCATTTCTTCCTTTAGACAGGGTTTTCAACTCTGATTTTGTTGATTCTTCTTTAGTTTTAAGCAATGCATAGTTCATGTTGTTCAACTTTCACTCCCTTTTCTCGAAGGTGAACCTATTGACCAGTGCTCTTTTGCATGCTTCTACCTCGGTTCCTGTTTAAACGAGTAAGTTAGTATTGTTTATGGCAAGGTGCGTTATCAAGTACTGTAAAGCCAGTGCCTTTTGGAAAATGGATTAACAGATGAAAGAGAAAGCTAGTGAACTATTTTAAAGGTTAAATAGCTCTACACCTAACACTCTCACCACAACTGTGTTTGTGTAGTTAGCACTTAGGAATCAAACCAACCAAGATGATGTGCTGGCATGTTGCTCCTCCCTTTCTTGTAATATGCATTCCAGAAGTTTTTCTTTTTTCCTGGTTGGAGTATCTTGTCTGCTTTGAAAGGGGTGCTGATGCTATTGCCATCCTTTCTTCTGTTGTTGGAGGGGTCCTTTAGTAGTGACTGGAGGTTTGTAGGGCTCTCATTCACACCAAACTTTCTTAGGCATAGGAAGAGGCAACTCTCAAGGGTATTGTTTTCCAGAGTCCTTTTGAAGAATATATATATATATATATATATATATATATATATATATATATATATATATATATATATATATATATATATATATATATATATATATATATATATATATATACATACATACATATATATACATACATACATACACATACACACACACACAACATATATATATATATATATATATATATATATATATATATATATATATATATATATATATATAATACATAAATTATATGAAGTTATGAATACTATTATAATTTGAAGTTCCACAATATAGAAATAATATATAGTAAAAGTTAAACAAATAGCACAAATACAGAAATTAATCCATAGTCATAGTGAAAAAAATATTGCATCTTATTTCAGAATTACAAAGAGAATCAGAACATGTCCTGATGTGATAAATTTCACTAATTTTTGTGCGTAGATAGATAGTTATGTAGTTATACTCTTATACTGTATTTGTATTTGATTCTAAAATGTAACGTTGCCCAGAGCTTTAACAATAAAGCTAGGAAAATAATTTTTATGCATTGATTATAGTTTATTCCTAATTAATTTCTATACAGTTAAAATAAAAATGGTTCTAATTTATTTCTGCGTAGAAATGACAAATTGAACTTATGTGCAATATGAAAAAATTCTTAATAGATTTTTCAAGATTGCTACTTTTATAATGAATGACTTATGGGTAGATATTTTACAGTTCTGTAATTAGTGTGGAAATTTCATCATATGTATTAATAATTTTGTGAGAGGTTGCTGATAAATTGACAAGTGTTGAATTTTCTTGGTATGCAGATAATATACCCTAATTTTGATTAATATAGTGTTAAAAATAATGGTAATATTGTGCAAAAGGTTTAATGGGTATAAAATGATCAGTCATGAATCAGAAAGCTAATTAAACCATGTACAGGCAGTCCTCGGGTTATGGCGGCTCCGACTTAAGGAGTTCTGTCGTATGGCACTTTTTCAAATGTATTCATAAAAAAATTGGTTCCAGGTTACGGCTGATGTTCTGAAGTTACGGCGCCGTAAGTGCTGATGTTCCGAGTTATGGCATTTTCCAACTTACAGCAGCTGGAATGGAACCCCCGCCATAACCCGGGGAGTGCCTTATGTAGTTTTGTAAGCATTCTTTTGGCTAGATGTTTGAGCTATTAAAAATTAATATTTTTTGTTATTAGGATGTAAGTGGAGAACCACTGGCACCAATTCCATTCGGTGGTATTTACCTCCCACTAGAGTGTCCGCCACGGGAATGCCAAAGATCACCATTACTTTTGACATATGATGCAGCACATTTCTCAGCTCTGGTTGTGATGGAAAGTCAACAAGACTGTAGTGGAAATCAGCTTCCAGGTGAGGTGTACTAAAAGACAATACTGTTTCATTATCTTAGCCTGTAGAAATGTTACACATGTTGGAGTGATTCTCTACTTTTAACCCTTAATGATTGTTGGGTATGAGGAGTGAACCTGTAGTATGCAATAAAGAATTCAAGGTACGATATTAGGGAAACTTTTGTCGAAATTTAAGGTTTGCCATTTTTAGTTCCCCATACCATGTAAACTGAAATTACAAGATGGTCTTTATCAGTTAAAATGCCTATCCCAAGATGGTCTTTGCCTATTCATAAAAGCACAAGGCAGATTATTTGGCAGGAGTACCTCTTTTGGAGAATTGTTATTGAAAAAAATTGCTGTTTCCATGGTATTTAGCTTGTATAGACTTCTCTTTTCCTCTTCTTATATGCTTATTGTCAGCATGTTTTTTGGTATGTACACTCAGCAAGAAAAGTGAAGATACAGTTTTCTTTAGATTTCGTTCATCGAATTTTATTTTTTCTTACAAAAACACATAATCTCGGTAAATTTAGTTTTCTAGAATATGAAAATACAATGCAAATATAAAATATTTGTTAAATCTGAAAACAAAAACGTTCAGATATGCAAAATCAGTGCATGAAAAAGTAAATAATTTTCAGATGACTGTGTGTTAGGGGTCTAAAAGATAGTTGTGAATATCTGAGTTAGTACTGTTTATCAGAACGGCAATATTTACTCTTTTCCGTTATGGATAGGCTTATTATTGCATCATCAAGAGAATAGTGATAATTTCTTTAATTTTCACACATTCATATTTGTATTTTCACGGTGTTAAAAGTCAGCTGGGGAATTAAAGTAAATGTTGGGAAGCTGTAAGTTGACCAAATCTATTTAAATCTGCAAGGCGTTCTCTATGATGTGTGGAGCACTTCAGCGGAAAACACAAGTAACTGGATGTTTCTTGGCGTTGCCTGTTCCACCTGTGTTGCCATTGCTCTGAAAGAGTTCTTTGAGATCTTCTCTCTTGATTCTCTCTCTCTCTCCATCGCTAAAACATACTATATAAATATGGAAGTTGCTCAATCTCTAAAAAAAAAAATAATGAAATGAGTAGCTCTACATATAGGCCTAGGGAACACAACAGCAACTCTCTCTCTCTCTCTCTCTCTCTCTCTCTCTCTCTCTCTCTCTCTCCATCGCTAAAACATACTATACAAATAGTATCGCTCAATCTCTAAAAAAAAATAATGAAATGGTAGCTTTGAGCAAATAGGCCTAGGATTACACAACAGCAACTCTCTCTCTCTCTCTCTCTCTCTCTCTCTATCTCTCTCTCTCGAATCTCTCTCTCTCTCCATCGCTAAAACATACTATACAAATATAGTATGATCAATCTGAAAAAAATAATGAAATGGTAGCTCTACATATAGGCCTAGGTTACACAACAGTATACTCTCTCTCTCTCTCTCTCTCTCTCTCTCTCTCTCTCTCTCTCTCTCTCTCTCTCTCTCTCTCTCATTTTGAAATTGCATAGTTTATTGACCCACGTTGCTCAAATTTAACTCTTGATTTCATGGAAGAAGGCGCATGAAAGCATTTTCATTGTGGTGTCATAAATTCATTTGTATAAAGTTAATTGGTAGGTTAATGTAAAAAAATGTTTATTTTGAGAACGGTCGCTGTGAAATTACAACTTGAACGAATACTGTAAAGTTGTAGGGCATTTAAGTATCAATGATGTCAGAATCAGAATATGATTGAAAGTTATAGGATGGTCAAGGAAAACCAACACACTAAGACAGAATCCTCCCTTTCTAAATGGTTGCCAGATGTCGAACCAATTATGAGCAATATACTTATGTATGGAGGATTTAAAAGCAATTTGTTCACTTTCCTTGCCGAGTGTACATTAAATTTCCAAAGGGCATGGAAAGATATTTTGTTTTTACATTGTTTATTTTAGTCTCATGTTTCAATGGACACGCAGGTGGTCATCTACAAAAATAGTGAAGGAATAGCAAAGACTGGTAAGTGATATAGACATGGCACCAGACTGTAGATGCTTTTGCCTCCTGGGACCCTTACATATCAAGGAAAAAAGCCTAGGATAAATACAGTTGGCATCAAACAGTATGGAAGCTAAAAGAGAGAGTGAGGAAAAGTCCAATGGGATCCCTCTAGTTGAGCAGACCCCCGTTCCCACTTTAGCAGCAGACAACTTAATAAGAAAAATAGGAAATTGGCTAATGCTAGATCCCAATGTAAGGAAAAAGAAAATAACCAACTTATGTCATGCACCATTGAGGAGAAAGCAATAAGATGAACAAATCCCCCTCCTCACTGGGCAGAGATAAACCAGATGAAACCCCCAACCTCCCTGATCAGTACAATCAGGAAGGTTCAACCATCTGCTTGCTTGACAGCTAAAAGGACTATAGAGGGATGAATAAATTTGTTTTTATTTAGCATTTCCCAACGTTTTGAGAGAGAGAGAGAGAGAGAGAGAGAGTTGTCGGAGAGAGAGAAGAGAGGGATGAGGTCGTTAGGTTGTTTACGGTGCTGTCTGTCTGTGCAAATGTGAGGATTTTTCGGTTTTTGGGCAGTCTTTTGAGTTCTGTGCAGAGCGGACATTGATGGTAGATTATTGTATGGGACAGTTTTTGTCAGTGTTTTCTGTTGGATGTTATTGTTGTCTGTGCAAGTGTCTCTTTATTTTTGCTGGTTTTTTTTTTTGGAAGTCCGTTTTTGGGTTTGTCTTGTTTTTGTCTACTGTGTTGGCGACCGTGGACACCCTCATCCATCTCCAGCAACCGAGGATCAGTGAGTATTGTAGTGTTGTTATATGTTCGGTGTATTTTGTTGTGTATTGTTTTTTGTTTAAAATCCCGCCACATAATATTTGGCGCCCAACGTGGGGCTGTTGTAAAATAGCCGTTAGGGATTGTTTGTGGTGGGTCGAGTGAGAGTAAGAGGTCAGGATGAGTGAGATAGAGAAACTGAGAGAGGAACTCCGAGTGGCTAGGGAACTCCAGGGCAGGCTGGAGGAGGAGAATGGGAGGCTGAGGGTGAGAATGAGGAGTTGAGGAGTCAGTTGGAGGAGATGGGGGAATGCTAAGAAGTGCAAAAGAAGAAATGAAAGGGGAGATGAAAGAGTCAGAAGAGAGAATGGAAGAGAGGGTAGATAAAAAGTTGGAGGGAATGATGAAAGGTGTGGAAGAAATGGTGAAAGGTATGTTCAAGGGTGTTTTTGGAGAAGGGGCTGTTGGAGGCAGGTTCTCTGGAACGTGTGAAGGGGCAAGAGAGAAAGAAAAGGAGGAAGAAGTGAATGGAAGCGTGAGTGATGAAAGTGATATGGAAATAGGGAAGTAAGAAACGAGAGAATGAAAGGCAGGGTAAGGAAAAGGGGGAATGAAAAGCAAGGGAAGGAACGGAGGGAAAGTAAGGATAAGTCAGGGGAGAAAAAGGAAGAAGGGAAAGGGAAAGGAAACTGGTAAGAAGGGTAAGGAAGTGGGAAAGGCAGGAAAGAAGGAGAGAGGGTGAAGGCAGTAGTGATAGTGAGGTGGATGGAGGTGAGTGGATAAAAGTGGATAAAAGAGGGGGAAGAAGAGTGTAATGAGTAAGATGAATGTAAGTGCAGAAGTGGACTCTTTGTATTCGGAAGAGGGTATGAAAGGACAGAGTGAAAGTAGCGAGAAAGTGAGAGTGAAAGTGAGAAAGAAGTGAGAAAGGCTATGTATGTGAGGAGGTACCCGGTGTGAAAAGTATAATGAGTATGGAAGTAGGGATGTGCATGATTTCTTTAGGGAGTATGAAAGGTTTTGTCAGGATAAGTATGGGGAAAGTAAGAGAGTGTGGGCATGAGAATTAGGAGAATATTTGACTGGGTTTTGCTTGATATGTATAGGGTTATTATGAGTGTGGGGGGATGTTGAGTATGACAAGGTGAAAGCTAGACTAGTTGAGCAAGCGAGGCGTATGAAAGCGAGTGTTAAGTATAAGAGGAAGAATGAATTTGATGAGGCAAGAATGAAAGCTGGGGAAACCTTGTCACTGTATACTTGTAGGCTGGAGACGTTGGCAAGGAAGAAGTTTGGGGATGATGGGATAGATGAATGTAAGGAGTTAGTACGGAAGTTGTTAGGGACAGTGCCAGATGGAGTTAGAGAATTTGTGAACTTGAAGCGGAAGGAGAAGAAAAGATGGACGAATGAAAGGTTGACTTGGGGAGAAATTTTGGAAATTGTAGAAGATTATGAGCTTGACAGGGTTATAAAAGAGAGCAGAAGTGTAAGTGTAAGGGCTGGGGTAGATGAGAGGGTACCAGAGTTCGGAAGCTTTAGGGATGCAGTGTTGAGGGGCCCAATGAGAATGGCCGATAGTGTAATAGATAGGAGTGTAAGAGCAAGTAATGTGGAGGTGCCAGGGAGGATGAATGGTGGGTTTGTAAGGGAACAACAGGTTGGACGGGTTAGGGATAGTAGTGTACAAAGGGGAAGGTCGATGAGTGGAAGTCGAGCGAAAGTGTTTTAGATGTGGAAAGGAAGGACATACAAAGAATGAGTGTAGGTGGGCTTTAGGAGCGTGTTTGGTGTGGGCAATCGGGACATTTGGTAAGGGAGTGTACGAAAGATAGGGGTTAAATGCTACAGGTGCGGACAGGTGGGTCATATTGCTAATGGTTGTAGGGGTACCCAGTGAATGTAATATGTAGCAACTGTGGTAAGAATGGGCATTATGCGAGAATGTGTTCAGAACCGAGAGCGAAGTGTGACGAATGTGGAATGGAAGGGCATGTATCAAGTGTATGTAGACGAAAGAGGGTGACTGTGACAGCGTAATTCGGGAAACTGAGTGTGAAGGGGTTCAAATGGGTGGATCCTCCAGGATGCAAGCGGTGCGTGTGATGCATGTGCGTGAGGGGTTGTTGCATGAGGGAGGTTTTGCTGGAAAGACTGACGAGTGCATGAGTGTGCAAGTGTGTTGTAAGGGAGTAAGATTGATTGCCTTAGTAGATACCGGGTGTAGTATGAATGTCATCTTTAAGAATGGATGTGAGAAATTGAGGAATACGTGTGAGATTAGGAACTGTCAGGGGAAGTAAGAGGGATTGGAAATTTAGGGGTAGCAGTGGTTGGAAGAATGTGTGAACGGTTAGAAATTGGGGTGTAGTGATGGATGAAAGTGATTTTGTGTGATTGAGAGTACTGAATGATAAATATGATATTTTATTGGGATGTGAGTTTTTGAAAAAATGCGGGATGGTGGTCCGTCCTAGTATAAATGTGATTGAATTACGTATGAAAGGGGATGTGGTTGGGGATTTGGATTTGGGGAAGGATGGTAGGGTTGAGCAAAAATTGTGGAAGAGAGTGCCTGTAATTGCGACAGAGAGGTAAAAAGTGCCACATGAGATTGGAGAAGTTGTGAGTGTGAAAGTGGCATGGCTGGATAGCCTCGGGATAGCCAACAATGATAGGTGTGAGTATGTGGTTGAGGGAATAGACATAAATAAATTAGTCAGGGCAAATGTGTGTGTATATGATGGGGTTTTGAACATGGGAGATCCGAGGGTATATATAACGTCATTGCCGAGTGTCAGGAAGAAGCGAGTCCGAGGAATATGTGAGGGAGATTGCGTGGGAATATTACGTCACGTTGGTGAATGTGGATGATGAGAGGTACGTGAAGGTATGGCAGGTGATGACAGGTGATTTGAAAGGAGCTAATGATTGGACGTATGAGGAGTTGAAAGAAAGAGTAAAGGTAGATGAAAATGTAAGTGATAACGTAAGAGAACGATTGAGGAGAATGTTGTGGGTTAGGCAGGGGCATTGAGTCGTGGTGACGAGGATTTTGGGGATCAAGCTTCTGGAATTTAAAATAGTTCTGGAAGACGACACCCCCATATATCAGCGTCCCCGACATTTTTCTCCGTCTATCAATCGTGAGATAGAGGAGCAGTGTGAGGAGCTTGAGAGGGTGGGAGTGATTGAAAGGAGTACGAGCGCCTGGAATAGCCCCATTGTACTGGTACGTAAGCCAGATGGAAGTTTGCGAATGTGTGTGGATTATCGGAAGGTGAATGAAGTAACTGTGAAAGAGCGATTCCCGATGAATGTGGTGTCTGATTGTGTGTACAAGGTGAATGGAATGAAAGTGTTTACAAAATTAGATTTGGTAAGGGGCTATTACCAGATGCCTCTGGAGGAAGGAGCAGGCATATTACGGCCTTTTCTAGTAGTTCCTGCCACTACCAGTTCCGGAGATTAAGTTTGGACTGGCTAACGCGCCTGCTGCCTTCAAAGGGCAATGAATGTGGTTCTGGCTGGGTTTGATCGCAAGAAGGTAACTGTTTTTATAGATGATATTTTGATTTGCGAGTGAGACTGTAGAAGAGAATATGGAACTGCTTGAACGAGTGTTAGAAAGGTTGGAAGAAGTAGGAATAAAAGTAAAACTTGAAAAGTGTGCTTGGTTGGCTGGGCAGGTGGAATTCCTAGGGCATATGGTGAGTGGAAGAGGTGTAAGGAAGAGTGATAAGTTCGTGAATAAGGTAAGGAATTTCCACGTCCCGGACCGTGCGTGAGTTGAAAGGATTTTTGGGTTTAATTGAGTTTGGAAGGAAGTTTATAAAGGATTGTTCAGGGATCGGAAACCACTTACTGAATGGACGGGGAAGAGAAATTGTGTAAGATTGAAATGGGATGAGCGAATGATAGAAGCGTTCGAGAGATTGAAAGAGGAGGCTGCAAGAGACGTGACGTTGGCTTTCCCGGACTATAGTGAGAATGCGAATAAACTAGAACTGTATACGGATGCAAGTAAATATAGTATGGGAGGATGCTTGGTACAAATGCAGAAGGCGAATGGGTGAGAACAATTGAGAGTAATTGCGTATGTGAGCAAGGCGTTTGGAAAGGCAGAGTTGAAATATTCGGTGATTGAAAAGGAATTGGCTGCAATAAGGTTTTGTGTGAAAGCATTGAAAGTATTTTTATATGGGGTAGATTTTGTGATACTGGACGGACCATCGACCGCTAGTATATATGGTTAAAAGGAGAGTGTGAATGCTAGAATTGCGAGAACGATAGAGGATTTGAATGAGTTTAGTTTTAAGGTAGAGTATGTACAAGGTAGACAGAATATTGTTGCGGATGCTATGTCGCGTATGTGGACTGAATGAGGTGATAGGGTTAGGGCGACTGGGACCCGGACCAAGTACCTGTAGGATTTGTGGTAAAGCAACAGTATGTAGGGGAGAATCGAGTGTGGGAATGTCTGTTTGGGGGTTGAGTAATTTGGAAACAAATGGGTTGATTGACGAAGTACCTGCAAGCATGAACGAGTTACGTGAAAAGGTGATGAATGAGATGCCGGAAGGAGGAGTGCGCGAGGAAGGAAGGAATTAGATGAGGAGGAAAAGTTAGTGAAAGTGTTGTTGGTAGTGGCTGAAATATTTAAAATTACAGTACGATTGTTCTTTGGATGGAATAGGCCAGTGAAGTATAAAGGAAGGGTGAATGAAAATGGTATGAATGTGATTTTAAATGTTCACTGTGGAAAGGATACTTGTAGCTGGCTGGTTAAGAAAGGTGATTGTGGGGAAAATGAGGGAATAAGGGGTAGGGTTGAGGATATCGTTGAAGATGAATGCGATGAGGATGGTTGTGAGGAAGCTAAGCAGGTGAATGTAGCCGTGAGAGCGTGTATGCATGAAGCGAAAGGTAAATTAGTAACAAATGTAGTGGTGGATCAGAATAAATATTGTAGTTTGGTAGACACGGGAGCACAAGTGTCGTTAGTGAGTAGTACAGTAGTTAGTGAATTGGAAAGGTGCGATTGGGATATAAAAAGAAAATCAACGAGTGTAAGGATACATGGTTTGGGACAAGGAGTGTGTTAGTATGGGAGGAGGTACAATTAAAAATTCAGTTAGGGGATTTGAAATAATACATAATTTTGTAGTCATGGATGAGAATGATATGCCAACATGTTTTTTATTAGGAATTGATTTTATGAGAATGCATGATATAAGTGTGGATGTCGGGAGGGGAATTTTAGGAAAGGGCGGCAGGGAAATAACGAAGGTTAAAGGAGGGGATGTGTCTAAAACTAGTTTTGTAGGTATGGTAGATATTGCAAGGAGTGAAAATGATTTGTTGAGTGAAGAGGAAATTACGCAGATGCAAAATCAGTGCATGAAAATATGTTAAGAGAGTGTGTGTTAGGGGGTGTAAGAGTAGGAAGTTGGCCGTCCGAGTTAGAAGTGTATAAGCGAAGTGCTAAGAGATTTGTTGTATGTAAAGGTATAGTTTATTTTTTGCATCAGGAAGGAATATGGGATGGGGAAGTGTATGTGCCAGTATTTTCGGAAGACGCAGCCGTGGGTATGTGTTTATTGGTGCATAATAGGTTTGGGCATCTGGGGAAAAATAAATTATGGGAATGTATGAGAGAGATTGTATGTGCCTGGATTGAGTAAAATTTGTGCGGATGTAGCGATTACGTGTGAGGACTGTCAGAAGGGTAAGTATCAAAGTGTGCATGCGAATCCACCTGTGTTGCGATTGCAGATGAAAGAGTTATTTGAGATGGTTGTGATTGATTGTGTGTCGTTGCCTGTGACTGCTGGAGGACATGTGGGAATGGTTGTAATGGTAGATCATTTGAGTAAGTTTGCATATGCAGTAGCGATTCGAACAAAAAGAGTGAGACTGTGGCGAGAATGGTGGGTCAAGTGATGTTGCCAATGTGTGTGTGCAAGCCGACGCGAATGTTGAGTGACAATGGGCCTGAATTTGTTGGATGGGAGTTTGAGCAAATGTTGCGTGATTGGGGCATAGAACATGTGTACTCTCGCCGTATATGCCCAGTGCGAATGGATTGGCGGAACGAACGGTGAGAACGTTGACAGAGATATTACGTATGATGAGTGAATGTGATAATGATTGGGATGTAAACGTTGGGCGAGCGTTGTGGGTATACAACGCCACTGTGCATAAGGGTATTGGTATGTCTCCGTGTAAATATGTGTTAAATTTTGAAAAGATAGTGAGACCGAGATTGGGTCTATCTGAGAATGATAGGGAGGTATGGAAGAAGGCGCATGAAAGGTTTGAAAGTTACAAGGTGGGCGAGAAAGTGTTGAAAGAAGTAATCGAGAAAGGGCGGTTGATTGTAAATAAAGTGTGTGAAAAATTTGAGGGTCCGTATGAAGTGTTGGAAGTGGGTCCCAGTGGGCTTAGTTATGTTGTAGGGGAAGTATGTGTAGATGGTAGTGTGAGAGAAATGCGAGCGCATCACAACCAATTGCGTAGATGGAAGGATGTACCGAATATGTGAGAGAGAATGGGGTGTATAAATGGTTGAAATCGAATATGGGTGAACCAAGTATGCATGAGAGCTTGTGTATGGAGGATCAGCAATTTGTTTTGATAGAGTATGGTAAAAAACGTAAGAAAGGGAAGAACGTAAGTAAACTGAATGGTCGTGAGTTGTGTGATAGGGTGTGAGTGCCAAAGTGGAAATGAGTGATAAAGCGTGTAATACGGATGAATGGGATGGTATGGATAGAACGTATAGCATATGCGGGTTTGATATAACTGAGTTGACTGAACGTGTAGGGGTTAGTGACGGTTGGAGGTGAGCGAAAGTGTAAAGTATAAGAGAGCGTAGCAGTAATATACGAGTGATTGAAAGCATGAATGAATCGTTGCAAGAATTGGAAAGGTCAATGAGCGATTGGGATGGGTTAGTTGAAGAATTGGGGAGGTATTTGGGAACGAGTTAGAGGGTATAGATGAGATTGTGGATGAAATTGAGAGTGGTAATAGTGAAGAAGATAGCGTGAATCTGAGAGAGAATGGAGGAGAAGATGTGAGTTTGAATGTTGCTAGAAGAGAGAGTGATTCTGAGAGAATGATTGCTTGCCGCGAACGCGATCTAGAGGACCTGCTAGTGAGCATCCGTGGGTGTTGCGTAAAGGCGATTTGAAAGAGGTGTGAAAGGTTTTGGTTGGGAAATGCTAAAAGGGGGAGAAATATAGAGGGATGAATAAATTTGTTTTTATTTAAGCATTTCCCAACGTTTTTGAGAGAGAGAGAGAGAATGAGAGAGAGAGAGAGAGAGAGAGAGAGAGAGAGAGAGAGAGAGAGAGAGAGAGAGAGAGAGAATATGTAATTGTCGTTAGTGAGTGCTTGGTTGTTGGAAGAGGGATGAGGTCGTTAGGTTGTTTACGGTGCTGTCTGTCTGTGCAAATGTCGAGGGAGTTTTTTTTTTCGGTTTTGGGAGAGTCTTTGCAATAACAGGGTAATGGAATGCAACCCTCATAGACCTTAGCTAATCCTGAACCAGCTCCGCTGCTGTAAATACTTGCCCACTTTGTATTTTGTCCATTCTTTCTGTGGATGACCACCTGTGTGCATATTGAAACATAAAGAGTAAAGTAAAGAAAGAAAGCAAAATAACTTTACATGCACTTTGGAAATGTATTATACTATATATCTGTTGACAAGAATAATATAATAAAAAAATGAAGATTCTTTACGAGTTAATTGCCACTGAACCAGGAATTATTATTATTATTATTATTATTATTATTATTATTATTATATTATTATTATTACTGTATTATTATTATTATTATTATTATTATTATTATGAATAATAGCTGTATTAGTCTTTTCAATCCGTATAATTATTCTTTATTCTCCAATATTGATATTTGATGAAATATGGTGAATACAATGTGTGTTCTGATGTGGTTGAAATAATCTTTGGACATACTGAATCTTATATATTTATTCCATATACTAAAAGACAATGTGGAATATACCATTGTGCACTAAGTCTAATGCAGAGAGTAGATCCCACAGTGTCCAGTAAGTGTATCCAGTAGACGTTTTTGAGGGTCGTGTCAGGCAGCAGAATTTTGTCGTAGTGGGTTTCTAAGGGCATCAATGTTTCAGCAGATATCTTCAGGATGAATACAGTGTGTGAATGTTGGAGATACAGGAATCCTTTGAAAATTAGTTTTGATTGAGAACCTCCTGATTGGTTAGTTTGTTTAGGTCAGGAGTGCAGGTAAAGTGACACTACTTGCAGCTGCTGGGAGGAGGAGAGTTTCTTGCATGATGTTGAGATTAGGGTCTCCTTGATGTGTAAGGCTTCTAAGAAATGGAGGTGGCAGTGGTCTGCTGCACTGTCAATACTGTAATTTCAGTACTTGTAAGATATAATTAACAATAAGTAATCCCTCAGTTATCCAATCTTCATTATCTGACACTTGGCATACCTAACAGTACTTGACCATGGGCCAAGACCCAAAGTTATGATATTTGCAAAATTAAAAAAATTTGAAAAAAACCACTCTGATGGTTGGCAATTCTGCATGGCCTAAAGAAACTGTTGGTAACATTGCTTACACTCATAAAGAGAGTGTGAGAAAGGGTTTTGGGGGTGGGGGAGGCCTGGAGTTTCATAGGGGGCAGTTGGATGGCTGGGCACCATGGGAGAGGAGGGGTAGTAAGGCTGTGTGCCATGGGAAGGGAGGGGCCAGTAAGGCTGTTAAGAGGAACTCTCTTAGAGAAGGGATTGTTTTGGAAGGTGGGTGGCATGGGGAAGCTAGTTTCCTTGGCTTGTAGGAGGGTGGGAATGCAGTGGGATGGGTGGAAAGGTGTAGGCAGGCATCTGACTTGGCTACAGCTTTTGTTTTATGTTTTCATGTTTATGCTTTTTCCACATTTTATCAAAGGATATGTACAGTACTTTACTGTACCAAAGCAATACAAGCAGAGAGAGAGGTATTGCTTATGATGAAACATTACACACGCACCATTCACTTTCTTAAATTTTTATTTTATGCTATTCTCAATTTTATTTTTACTGTATTTTCTCCTTTTTTATTTTTACAACCCAAAAGATAAATGCAATCAAGTGTAGGGTATGTATGTATGCACACACACTTTCACTCTGGTTGATGGCATTGTGACAAGTTATAAATAAACACATATTGTGAACAATTACAAAGTCGCATTTTAAATATTTTTAATTAGAGATGGAATATCAACAGTGATCAAATATTTTCTTGTGAATTTTTATGTGTGATAATCATATTTAGAGTCAACTAAACTTGTAATGAAATACAGTACAGTACTCTACTGTACAGTAAATCAAGCAAAGCAAAAAAAAAAAAAAATGGCAACACGTGATGCTGCACTAAGCAACACACACACACACCAAGTGAGAGAGGTACGTAGAGACGTTGATGTCAACATTGATGAAATGCCACATGTAGATGTAAACAAACACACACACACACCAAGTGAGAGAGGTACATAGAGACGTTGATGTCCACATTGATGAAATGCCATATGTAGATGTAAACACACACACACACACACACCAAGTGAGAGAGGTACATAGAGACGTTGATGTCAACATTGATGAAATGCCACATGTAGATGTAAACAAACACACACACACACCAAGTGAGAGAGGTACATAGAGACGTTGATGTCCACATTGATGAAATGCCATATGTAGATGTAAACACACACACACACACACACCAAGTGAGAGAGGTACATAGAGACGTTGATGTCAACATTGATGAAATGAAACATGTAGATGTAAACACACACACACCAAGTGAGAGAGGCATGTTGGGAGACATTGATGTCAACATTGACGAAATGCCACATGTAGATGTAAACACACACACACAGGCATACTAGTAAAGCTTCCATGATATTATGAGGTGAAATGAAAAATGATTAATTATGATAAAACAGAAAATGATCAACTTCGTTTTAGTAGTGTTCTTAGAATGAATTTTCTCAGGAAAGTCGTCATAGAGATTAGCCATATGTACAGTACTAAAGATGTAAACACAGTTTCCTTGATAGGGTAGAATGAGTAAAACAAATGAAATATGCTATAAATACTTGAGTATCATTTGATCTCACCTATCATTCGACTCTTAAGATTTCATCACCTAAACATGATTTTCTCATCTATCTTGTGTATCTTTGAGTTGCATTTTTAGTAGCCCAAGTAACATTAGACTAATTTCTTTTCCTCTGTAATCCAGTCTTTGTGTAAAATAAATGAAAGTAAAGAAATGAAAATAGTCTTTATCTACTGAATAAATTTAATTTTCGGTAGCTTATACTGTGCTAGGCTATGCTTGTGGAGCAAATTTTATTTTCGGTAGATCATATTGTACCAGCCTATGCTTGTAGATTGAATTTAATTTTTGGTAGATTGTACTGAGACTAGGCTTTCAAACAAGATTACCAAACTTATGGCATAACTACAGTTTGGGGAGTTTTGAAAAGTCTTTTCACCCCCAGGGGTTGATGAAAAAATTGATTAAGAACGTGGCGTGCGGAAAGGAATCCTCCATACCAGCCACGGAAAATTCCCGAGACAAAAATGACTAATTGGCATGTTTCGTTGTTTCCAGTGCATCCTTGACTGAGGAAATAAATTCAAATAATAACAGATTAGTACCTCATTAGCCGTGGTATTTTGCTGCTTGCACTCCTGTCAGGACTTTTTTTTTTTCCCGGTGTTGCCCTCATGTTGCCGTCCCCTGTGCCTTTATGCGTAATGGTGGGTAGTTATACTTCTAGGGATGATCGTGTAAGGGTCATTCAATGCTTTGAATTAGGTTTAAATACTGCTGAAATTGTTTGGCAGACGGATGTGAAGCGTAGAACAGTTCAGAACATAGTCGCAAGATACAAGGCGTCAGGAGGGAGGGAGGTACCTCTCCCTGCCAAGAATTCTGGGAGGCCCCCATTGTTATCTGAACGATCTATTTCGCTTCTGAAAAGGGAAGCAGAGCTTCATCCCACATACAGCGCTTGTCAGTTCAGGGAAGAAAATCCTAAAGTTTTAGGAAAGTGTAAAGTACTTACTGTACAGACGTACTTGTCGGGCAAGTTGGTATTCAAGAGTGTTGTGGCTCATAAGAAGAGCAAGCTAACTGACGCCCATATTAAGAAATGAAAGTTGTTTTTTTATAAGGTTGGTAAATGGGATGTTAATGACTGGAAAAATTTCTGAGTGTTGTTCACTGACGAATCCACATTTCATTGTTCGGGAAGCATCTCGGAAAGACTTAAAAGTTTATTGCAAGTCCCCGCTCAACAAATACTGTGACAAACTTATTCGCCCCCTTGCGAAAAGTTCACCAAAAGTTTGATGGTATGGGGTTCTGTGGGTTATGAGGGAGTTGGGGAACTACGTGTTTGAAAATAATGAACGATTGAACCAACATAACACATTTATTACGTTGTGCTTAACGAGCATTTAAAGGGGGGTTTTGAGAAGACAGGTGCTTCGATCCTTCAGCAAGACGGCGCACGCTGCCACACGACGCTATTGATTAAGAACTGGTTGCAGGATTGTGGTGTGGAGCTTTTAAGTGACTGGCCCCCTAATTCCCCTGATTTTAGTCCCATTGAAAATCTGTGGTCGATCATTAAACAACGTTTGCAGAAAGTTGACTGCTCCACGATCAATGAACTCAAGGCCGCCATCGTCGCTGCTTGGAACAGTCTCGAACCCATGATTTGTCAGAACTCATTGAAAGTGTTCCCCGGCGGCTTAAGGCAGCTAGGGAGAACAAATTTGGTGTAACCAAATAATAGAAACCTACGGTAAGCTCACACACCATTTAATGTAATGTAAACTAATTTTTGCATTCCCTTACAAGTCAACAAAGGGGCGTGTGTGTATGCACTTGCCTAAATCGCCTAGGGGTGAAAAGACTTTTGGCGCCTACTTTACTTACTCTTGCTTCAGCACCACTTACCAAAGAACTGGTATAAACAACATTGAAGATGGACATGAACAACAGAACTGAGCAACAGTTATTTTGCAATTTTGAGGGAATTTAGTTTAACATATGTTCGTTTACCTCTGTTCAGGTAGTCCCCGGTTATCGGCGGGGTTTCCGTTCCGACAGCATGACGATAAGCAAAAATCGCTGATAACCGAAAATCGGTGATTTTTGGCGCTTATCGGTGGCAATAAGCAGAAATCGGCGATTTTCATCGCTAGACAAGCACCGTAAACCGGATCGCTGATAACCGAGCCCACAGAAAATCGGGGACTGCCTGTATACCCATTTTACATTTGTTTTATGTAAAAAATAAAAAGATAATTCAAGTAATAATCCATTCTTTTTAGCAGCTAAAAAATTATTCTTTTAATTGTTTCGGTAGTAGGCCACAATCGGCTGATTTTGAGAACATAAACATTAGCCTAGCCTGCCTATATGCATATGGCAGAGGATCAGTTTTTTATATTACGATAGCTATACAACATGGTAATACAGTATAAATGGATTCAGTACATAAAGTATTAGTTTCATTACTATTACCTTTATTTTAAATACAGCTGTAGAGTAATAGCCTATTTGACTTATGCAAATTGTTACTGTAAGTGTAACTCCAGCCTAGGGTAATAGTTCACACATACACCTTGTGTATGGTAATACAATATGGTAACAACTGATAAAGAAGCTGCTGTATAAAAATACATTAATGGTGGAAAACCTAGTAGGCTATGGGTTAATGCAGGTAGGCTACCTAGCTACCAAAATGTGTCATTTAGGAGAGAGAAAAAGAAGGGGTATTTTTTCTCAAAGTATATTTATACAGTACAGTATATATTTTGTTACAAACATGGAGGGGGAAAGGTAGATAGTTAGTCCGTGGGTTACGACAGGTCTGGCTTATGACGTTCCGAGCTTATGACGCTTTTCAAATATATTGTTCAGAAATTATTTCATGGTTTACAACGCATGTTCTGGGGTTATGATGCCGATCTGATGTGGAGGAAATATGGCTCCAAAATGGCAGAATAATAAAATTTGGAGGTTTTTTGATAAAAACCTCAATAAAAATACAGGTTACATCATTTTCAAGACACCCAAAGGATTAAAAATAAGGTTTTCTTATATTCGATGACGTCTCGGCTTACGATGCAGCGTATGAACAGAACTACTGTCATTATGATGCGGGGTAGGAAAGGAACCACCATCGTAAACCAGTGACTGCCCGTAATTACATTTTGCTTAAAGATTTCAGTTTAAAGTGGCATGGCAGGAGATCCTCTTAGAGAGGCAAGGTGTAGTTATCCCAATGTAAGTGCTAGTCATGTCTGGATTGGGTATTTGTAACATTAGACTATGCGCTCCTCTTCAGAGGGTTCTGCTTAGAAGGGGCGGGTTGTTCTTTATTGCTAGGCTGCATTTCTTTTTGCTTTTGAGTTTTAATTTTTCGAAGCCTGTTGGGCAAATAACTTGCAGAATGAAATTTTTGTCCTTCATTGCTACATAAGCAGAAAGAGAAGTATTTGTAACCTGTTAATGAAAAATAACCTGGCCCATTCCATGCAGAAACCCTGAAGAGGAGCAGCGTAGTCTACCACTACAAATGCCCTATCCAAGGATGCTCTGGCACTTAATTGGGATGACTACAATTTGCATTAACGGAGGATCTCCTGCCACATCCAGGAGGGAGTCATTGAGAGTTCTATCTGTCGTCAGCCTTAGTTTGAAAACATTCAGTCCCAGGTGAAATCAAAGTCCTAATTAGTCCTTACTGGTCAGTGTCATATGTGCTGGACAGTGGACAGGGAAAGCTGGGGAAGTCATAACTGAGTACAAAGATGGAGAAGTGGGCAGGTCAGTCAGTAAACAAATTAGCTGTGGAGCATGTATAGCTGATAATGGGCTGATCATCAAACAATGCCAATATGGAGTGGGCTAGCTAGTAGTGATCGGCCATCATGCAAGGCATATGTGGGGCAAAGCAGGTGAGGAACAGGCATGATAGGCAGGAGGTTTGTCAGAGCAGCTTCCTAGTCAGTATGCACTAGTGAAAGTGATGGAAAAGTAGTCAAAGATCTTGGCATGGTGCAAAGACTGAGCCAAAATATCATAAGAGGATCAGTGCTCTCTCACTGTATCCAGCAACAAAAATGAATCTTTGTGATATGGAAATTGAAAGCTCCAAAGCAGAGGAGGCAGATACATTAGCAGTAGAGCTTCTTGACAGCCCCTCCTTGAATATTTTCCTCTTTAGGCAGCAAAAATGCTAGACAGACAATAGCATCCCTGTTAGCTGGCACGAACATGACCAACATGTTTCACAGGTGGGGATTGGTGAGCACAGCTGACTGAGATGGCAACAGCAAGGAGATGAAAAGTATTTATTAAGAGACTGTGTAAATGGATGATGTGCTTTTGCTGGAAAACCTTGATAAATACTCTGGGGCAAAGCGAATGTATGCATCAGCACATAGCAGATGTGCCAAAAAGGAAATACAAAATCACCTTGTTAGGGAAGTATGTGCTGGAAGATCTGTTATTACACAAAACTTAACACATTTCAACTACAGTACACCACACTGAAGAAGCCCATGGCAACTGCCGGCCTCCAAAGAAGTTGCCTAGACGTGGCTACCAAATGGCAGTGTGATGGGTGTTGGTTTGGAAGAAGGAAAAAACTGCCATGTGATTTGTCAAAGTTTAACAAGTTGAGCATGCACAATTTTTCAACATTTTTCTTTGGTGTACATAGGGGGTTTAATTAATTTTATCTCATTACTAGTATGGTTCCTTTATGGGACAAAAGAAAAAAAACCTGAAAAATAGTAAAATGGTTTATGGAAAGGTCATTAATTATCTTAAAAAATGTGTTATTGGAATCCAACTTTTTTGGAAGGTGTTAGAAATGATAAGGATATTGTTTCAGTGGTTGATCATAAGTCTCAGTGTATAGATAAAAATGAATATTTGAGATAAAGTTTAACAATGAATAGTAACAGACATAACTTACATATTAATTTTTAAAATATACAAGAAAATTAAGGCAGAAATATTTACATTAGTGCAAAAATGTATTAAACAGCCTACTTAGACAAAAATCTACAAGTAAATGCAAAAATGAATGAACTGCCTACTGAGAGATAACAAAGCATTTCATTAATGCTAGGAATATAAGCTCAGAAAACATATGATACAGGGTAGATATGTGGTAAGTATACTCAATTACCAAAAATACTATAAGGCAAAAAACAAAACACCATACTGTGCTCTTACTCTTTGCTGTATTGCAATGAATAAGAAAATTAGAGTGGTAGGGCAAATGAAAATGAAAGCTTGCTGCTTATTGCTAACTAGATAACCAGTCGTGTCTCTGGAAACACTACTGAAGCAGAAAGTGTGAAATTTGCAAAACTGCAGTTTTAAGCTAGAATAGAGCAGATACTGAAAAAGAGCTACATTTTCAGGATGATCCGTTAGTCAAGTACTGTGCTCATATAGAGAACGTTTATGACACAAAGATGAAATTTGAAAAACATAAAAGTAATTTGTATTAACACCTGGCAGGTTCCCAAAGAATGAGGCAGTGAGTTAGGACATTCCTAAGGATCCAGATGGTATATGCAATGTTGGTTATATTGTGTTATCTGACAGACGAAGAACTAGTGAACATGGGATTATTCAGGACGTGAATATGGACACAGTAGTATTGTACTGTACATTATTAATAGTGTTTGGATAAAAACAGATTGGAAAAAAGTAAATTAATATGAAGATTTTTTATAATAAGGATACATGTACAGTATAACTTTTTAATGATTGCATTATCTTTTTCAGCTGTGATCCCTGTGACAGACTGTTACCATGAATTGTTGGCTATCCAGTTTGTTATTGATCCTGGTGAAGACTTTGTTTGGGGTCATGATGACCAAAATCCTGCTGTGATACAGAAACTCACCATCACTAATCATGATAAAATTGGACTTCTGAATGAATATCTTGATATTTCTCAGGTCTGTACTTTATATATTTTTACATAATTTTCATCTTGTCAGTTAGTATACTGTGGAAGGCAAGTTAGATTTGGTTGTCACTGTGGATTAATTTACAACAAATACCATAAATCTTAAACACAATTATATACTAGCTGCAGTTTGTAGTTTGTAGTCCCTTTGGAAGGAACAACACGGGCATCCCATAAATAAACAGGTGGAAGATAAAAAAAAAAGGTAAAGTTGGAGTGCACAAAACATATATACTGTAAATGCACCTAGAGAGTGGGTTAGTCTATTTGCTAGGTGTAGTCACTATTTATATATGTTCTTTGCACTTCCACTTTACCTTTTTCAACTTTCTCCTGTTTGTTGTTATCATTTTCATTGTGGTTGAATGACATCCCACTTTCACCAGCTAGCTAGTATTAGTTTTAATGTTCATAATATTCCTTCTCTGTGTCTTGCTAGTATTAGTTTTAATGCTCGTAATTTTCCTTCTGTGTGTTTTACTCAGATGACACTTATCATGTAATCAGTTGAAATGAATTACATTTATATTGTTAGTTATTAGTTAGGCATCCCCCATGTCAAGTAGCTACTCATGAATGTCATTGAAATATTCCCCATTTGTATATAGGTATTAAACCATGTAACTGATGGGTTGGCATTGTTCACTCAGCTTTATGTCGAGAAAGTCCCTCCTGTGTGCATAACCCACTGAGTGTACATTTAATTACAAAGCTCAGTAATCTTTTCTCCTGTCATTTTGCCACATATACCACCATTTCCCTACACTTGCTGGTTTTCCATGGAGTAAGCCTAATTTTCTTCCTAAGAAAATGATAGCAACAGATGTAAAGAGTGACTTGTATGTTCTGTAATGAGTTTAATATCAGGATGATTAAACTGTAGTTGGCCATCTTCAGGTTAATTCTAACTATGGGGTAGTACCTACAGTTTACATCATGCAGCACACAGTAGGTATTGCTAAAGGGCTTTTGCAGTATCCCGTCAGTCCCAGGCTTTATTGTTGCCATTTCTCTCTGTAAAATAATTTTCAGTTTCCATTTTCTGTTATGCTTTTCTACAAATGTCCATTAAGCTAGAGCCATTTTTTGCTAACTTTTAACATTCTCAAATATATCTTGAATGATAAATAAAACTAGGATGCAGTTAAGGTAAGATGACAAGCTTCATCACCAAGTGACTTGATGTGTCAGAGTAAGGGGAAAATTTCAGGATCAAGCTTTACCATTTTTACTGGGTCTCTTCATGATGAACTGAAACCCCTGAGGTTATTAGGGAAAGGGTTATTGCATATATATTTGAATAATATCCCTGAGGCAGCCTCATTTATCCCCTAAGTGTAGTACTTCTGATTGTGGGAACAACTTGGACAAAACTCCCTTAAAGTGTCCCATGGTATGCCCACTCTTCTTAAAAACCACAGTGTTTAACTGATGAAGTCATTTGGACCCTAAGGTGATTGTAAGTGGTTGTAGAATTAACAACTCAAGGTCAGTCTAGCTTATCAAGAAATGAAGAAAATAAATGAAGCTGAAGTAGTTGTGAAACCAAATCACAGTTTAAATGGCATGTAAGATACAGTAATTGAATATGATGAACAGCCAGATAAAAACTTGTTTTTTATAATGCAGCTGCTGCTTATCATCTTATTGGTCCCATGGGGGCTCCATAAGACAGACCAACTATCAAGAATTCTCTCATAGTTGATCTGGGCTGGTATAATGCCCTTGTTGATAGGAGGGCTCTTTATCCTGCCATATAGTTCCTACCTGGAAGGTTGATTCACCTTTTTTTTTCTTTCTTTCTGTAAATCTTCAACTGAAAATCCTTATGGATGGAGTCAGTAGACTATAAATCCAAGGAGGCTCGAAAGGGAAATCAGCATGCAGAGAGAGACAAGTTTGGGAAAAGGTGTTAAATAAATGAGTGTCATAGAACAGAAAATAAAACCAAAATACCTGAAATTCAGGAGACATCAGCAGAGAAGGAATGAATTTGTTCCTCACTTAAGTATTTGGAGATTAGAACTTTCTTGATCCCCAGAGTTGTACCTGTAACTAGGATTTTATGTTTTTATTTGAGACTCTTGTAAGTAGTAACAAGTCAAAGGTTGAGTTTTTAATCCTGAGGTTTGATGGCCCTGATTTTATTTATCGTTGTAACATCCTACATGCACAAGGTATGCCTGTATACACTAAGTCTGGAAGACCTATTTAGAAAAGTTTGGATTGTCGTTGCCATGAAATTCTTTGTTTTAAAATTTTCAGTACAGTACAGTGGACCCTCAGTGTCTGCGGGCATTAGGGACCACAACCACCCGCGAATAGCTGAAATCCGTGATTACTTGAGACCCCCTCTAAAAATGCTTATAACTGCCCATTTTAGTAGATCAGACATCAAATATACCTTAAACTATCATCTCAAACCACTTTAATATCATTGCAAAGTCATCCTACAACATTATTCTTAAAAATACATGGCTTACAGGTATGTCTGAACACACAACTGTCACTCTTACCAAGGCAAAAACTAATCAGGTTACTCCTGTATTCAGACAAGCACATTTTCTTTCATACAGTATTCAAGGCTTACAGTTTTTTAATATATGCAGTACAGTAGATAGGGTAACATTGGTACATTGTCAAGTACAGGGAACGGTTAAGTACTGTACCTAAATATTTAAATATCCATTGAAAAAATATACAAAATACAGGCAGTCCCCGGTTATCGGCGGGGTTCCGTTTCTGAGGGTGTGATGATAACCGAAAATTGGCAATTTCGGCGCTTTTTTGGTGATGTTTGGGGGTGCGCTGATTTTCAGTTATCGCGCCTCTGTTAGGTATGTATCAGCACCAATACCCAATTATTGGGGCTAATAAGTGGAAATCAGCAATTTTCGGTGCCATAAATTGCCGATTTTTGGCGCTAGACAAGGGCCATAAAACCAGATCGCTGTTAACCGAGCCCACCGTTAACCGGGGACTGCCTGTAATGAGAAGTTTAAGATTATGTAAATCATATGGGTACTCACCAGTGATGCATGTTGATTGAAGATGATGATGAATTAGCTGTGCAGTCTGATGAATGACAATGAAGATATGACTGCACAGCAAAGTACAGGAGTTACATCTCTGGGGTTGCCTCTTCCACTTCTTCAGGTGCTTTCAGGCACTTCTTCAGGGTTTCGGGAGACTTTGTAGGGTCCTTCTTCATGAGCTCGAGAAACATGGTGATAGGCAGCTGCTGTTGCTGCTGCTTCATGCTGATGAGGGTGTTAGTTTAGGGCATCATGCATGCAGCAAGCACATTTGTGAACTTTATGGAGCATTCTCTATAAGGACCCCATGCTGAAGCCAACTCTTGCAGCTCCTTGGCCATCCTCATAAGTCAGGATAGAAGTTTCAAAGGCAGGTCCTCATCCTCCTGTTTGTCCCCTGAACCTGGCATGTCTCCTTCCTTGCTGGCAGACTTCATCAACTCTTCCAAATCCTGGTCTGTTAGGGGGTCGGAGTGGGCATCAGTGAGGGTGTCGACTTCATCCTTGGTGATATCACCGAAGCTTTCTCCACCAAGCATCCTTGACAATTGGACTGCATTATCAATGGCTGAATGTTGAATTTCTTCAGGAGAGAGAAGCCCTTATAATCGTTAACACACTTCGGCCACAACTTCTAACAGCACACATTAAGGGTCGCCTTCTTATCTTTCAGTGATTGGTTGATGATGATCAGACATGTGGCAGTCGTGAATGTATGCCAATCCTTCTTCAGCATAAATTCATTGTCAGTGTCCATTCCCTTCACAAGGTGCTCGAGGGAGTTCTGGGTGTAGAGTGCCTGGAAGGCATGGATCATGCTTTGTTCCATAGGCTGGAGGAGAGAGGTGGTGTTGGCAGGGAGGAACTCGAGCTGGACTCCCTCATAATAAAGATCCAGGGGGTGACCACCACCAGCATTATCCGTAATCAACAACACCTTGAACTTTATGCACAAGTCATTGAGGTACTCCTTAACTTGAGGGATGGAGATCTGAATGAACCAGTTTGACTTAAGGACTTTGGTGATCCAGGCCTTAGGGTTGTGCATCCAAAGCACAGGCAGCAAGTGCTTGTTCTTATTCCTGAGGGCCCTGGGGTTGCTGCCTTGTGAATGAGGCCTGGTTTCAGCATGAAACCAGCAGCATTGTCACACATGTTGAAGGTAACCTTATCCTTCTGGGCCTGTCCTACATGAGGTATGTCCATGAAGGCATCTTCTTCCAGAACAAGCCAGTCTTGTCCGTATTGGACACCTGTTGTGGATGGTAGCCTTGTCCCTGATGAATTTCTTGAAGGTCTCGGGATATTTCGTGTCTGCCGATGTGGCTTCCACATGCAGAGAAACACTCTTTAGTTGGAAACCACCTCTGAAAACAGTAGAACCACCCCTTGCTGGCCTGAAAACCTTGAGGAGCTGACAGTGGCTCTTCCTCTTCTTCTTCTTCTTCTTCAGTGGGTTCATTGAAGCCTAAGAAGTCTGCTTCCTGTACGTCGCTGGCTTCCGCAACAGTCAAAAACTGCTGGTAGATTTGTGCCTTCTTGTAAATGATGTTGGTGTCAAGGGGGATGTTCTTCTTACGGCAGTCCATGATCCAAAATGCCAAGGCCAACTCCATCCTCACGATGCTCTTATCAGGCACAGTAGAAACCTTCTTGACACTACCATAGAAGCTAATACTCAGTGCCCTACTTATCTGCCTCTTTCTTCTTGATGTACTGGACGGTACTCTCATTCATGCCATAATGGTGGGCTACTGTGGCGTAACTTTTCCCTTCCTTCAACATATCCAGAAGTCTTACCTTATCAAACATCATGACCTTCTTCTGATGCTTAGGCTCTGCCAGAAGCAAGAGCAGGGTTTTAGGAGGCATCTTAGGGCATGATTACACAGATTAACATTGCGAACAAAGATGCAGAAAGCACACAGATACACAGTGAAACATTGTAACAGTGGAAGGATATGCTTTGAAGTGGCAGAGATGGCGGGTCTGCAGTACTTATGTACATCTCCATGAGAGAAAATCTTGCAGGTACACAGCCAATCAGCACCAAGGGTAGAGCCAATCAGTGCCAAGGAAAATGAATGGTACTCCTGGATTGGCTGCTTTGCAAACGCCAGCCAATAGCTTGTCAAGTAACGTTGTGCCTAGGTATTTCAGCTTCCTAAGATGCATTTTCCTTTTGTGACCCTTGTGTTTGGAATTTCCAGGGGTGGTTTTGGTGTGAACATTTTTTAATAAAAAAATATATTTTATTGATATTTTGCTGTGTTTACATTAATATTAATATTTGAAGATTAGTAAATAATTATTTATTATAAAAAATGTATTTAGTCACAAAAAACAGTGAAATGAAAATATGTAGAGCGACGGGACAGGTCCAGTAGACTTAAACAAACCTAATATTTTGTTTGGAGGTAGTCTCATTGTTCTATAAACTACCCACTTATTTTAGATATGTTCTACTATCATCCTAAAACACTTAAATATAATTTCAAAATCATTTTACAACACAGCAAAATATCAATAAAATGTACATGATGTGCAAAATATCAATGTTGCTGTGTGCAGTACCCTGTCCTGTATACAGTGCACAAACGACCCAACATCTCTGCCCAGCTTCCCAGTTCACTGCATATGCCTCTACTGTTCGCATGTTTTGTATTGGTGCATATCAGTGTACTGTAATTTGCATATCTTTTTGAATCATGCCTTAGGATGCCTCCTAAATGCCCTGCTCCTTCTAAGGCTTCTGGCAAAGAGCCTAAGTGCCAGAGGAAGGTCATGGCACTCCAGGAGAAGATAGGACTTCTCGAAATGTTGAGGGAAGGGAAAAGTTACGCCGCAGTAGCCGCCCATTAAGGCGTGAATGAGAGTACTGTCTGGTACATAGAGAAGGAAGAGGATGAGGGGAGAATCTTGGTGGAGATGAAGTCGGCACCCTCATTGATGCCCAGTCTGACCCCCTGACAGACCAGGATTTGGAAGAGCTGATGAAGTCTGCCAGTGAGGAAGAAGACATGGCAGGTTCAGGGGATGGTGATGGGGACGAGAAGGAGGATGAGGGCCTGCCTTTGGAATGTCTGTCCCAAAGTATGAGGGTAGCCAGGGAGCTGCAGGAGATGGCTGAGGCATGGGATCCTAATATGGAATTCTCCATAGACTTTTCAAATGGCCTTGATGGGATTTTTGGGGCCCTATTATTACCTCCTCGTCAGCATGAAGAGGCAGTGACAGCAGCTGCCTATCACCCAAAGCCTCCCAAAACCCCTGAAGAAGGACTATTGGTGGATGAAGCACCTGAAGAAGGGGACGAGGTGCCCCCAAAAATGTAGCTCCCCTGCTTTGCTGTGCAGTCATAATTTCATCATCATTCATTTAGTTATGAAAATAAAATGAAAATACAGTAATTAGTGAATACTGTACTGTACTGTAAATAATTTTTTTATCCTATAAAATGTATATTTAGTCACAAAAGTAAAATTAAAATAGAGTAATTAGTGAATATTGCTCAACGAAAAAATCCACGAATTAGTGAATTTTCTGAGATATATTTGGAGATACGTTTCACAGAAAAATCCATGATTACCTGAAGCCACAAATGCTGAACCATGGTATAGCAGGGATCAACTGTATAAATATAGTACCCGGTTATTGGCGATCTGGTTTTACAGCACTTGTCTAGCGATGAAAATTGCCAATTTCCACTTATCGGCGCTTGTACATGCTTAACAGAGGTGACAATCTCTGGTTATCGGCACTGATACCCAGCTATCGACACCGAAAATTGCTGATTTTTGGTCATTGGTGATTTTCGCTTATCATCACCGATAACCGGGGACTGTATATATATATATATATATATATATATATATATATATATATATATATATATATATATATATATACATATATATATATACTGTAGTCCCTTTTTATATATATATATATATATATATATATATATATATATATATATATATATATATATATATATATATATATATATATATATATATATATATATATATATATATATATATATATCTATATATACACACTGTAGTCCCACTTTTTACATGTGGGTTAGGTTCTAAAGACCCTCAAGTAAACAGAAATCTTTGTATACTGATTTTCATCCTGTTATTTAATTTTTTTGTAATCTCAACAAATACTTACATTATGTTAAAATTATAGGTACTGGAAAATAGCCAAAGCTCAAACTACCTCAACTAGATTTGGTACTTTATATATATTCTTGCCTGTGATTTAATGTTTTCTGAACCTATCTTCTTTGATAAATACAAACTTGAGGAATGATGGATATAAAAGCAACAAATATAAATAGATTAAATCCATTGTTGGATTGTGACAGTCTTCATTTCAAAATGAGGACTATATTAAAGTAATATTTAACCCTTTATAGGATTGGTCATATTTGTTTGACACATGTATATTTGATGAATACCTCCCGATAACCCAATCCCAGAATGCATTCCAATGCTAACAAATAACATGTTTTACACAACTGACCAAACTTCTGCCCATGATGAATATCAAATCTTGGAAGCAAATTCCTTAGGAAATTTTGTCAGTTCTTCAGAAATTTCAGTGTATCCAATCATCAAATTTTTCAGAGCTGTATTCTTTTTAAGTATTAAGGTTATTTTGTAATAAAAAAAAAACCATTTAGACCATCGCTCCAGAGCTAAGAATATCAAATCAGTGGTGTTAGGTAAATTATCTAGGAACAGTAATAGACTAGCATTAATGGTGTTGTTTTAGATTCAAAAGGACTTGCAGTATTTAAATTCTGCATGTTCTTTGCAGTGGTATAATGATTTTAAAGGTGTGTAAACTTTACTATTGTTGTTTTGTCTTGTATCTTGCAGATACTTATATATAGCAATAAAATATGTAACAGTTTACATCTTCCAGGTTCCTATTCCTCCTGGTTATCTTGAAGCTTGCCAGTCTGTTGAGGATGTAGAATCACCAGAAAATTATCACCCAGAAATTGAGAAGAAATCTTCAGAGTCCAGCTTTGATTCTGATGAGGGGCCTCCCTACCCAGATGGCACTACTGGTATCTTTGCAAGTAAGAGTAAAGCTTCCAAACAGTTACAGACAGTCGCCAAACAGTTTGGAAGCATAGGTAAGACCATGTCAAAGAAAATTAAAAAGAACTTTGGGACACTTTCTAAACTTGGTCGAGCAGGATCTTTTAAAAAGAAGGATGAGTATGTTAAAACTTGTAGTTTATCCAAAAACAATCATATGTTAAAAATGTCTACTAATCAGAGTTTCATATTAGCTGCCTTAATTCATACTGAAAAGCGCCATGCATATCAGGAAGAAATGGTGCGTAACTATCTTAACACAGCCCGTCGAAGGTTTGAGAAAGATGCAGAAATGCGTAAGAGACAAAAGGAGGAAATGAAACAACTTGAACTAGAACAGTTAGAACATCAAGTTGAAATGGAAGGACCAATTGAATGTATTAACCCAGGTTGCAGTATGTATGGCACTGCACTCACTTCTTACATGTGCTCCTCTTGCTATGCAAAGCAGAAAGAGGAAGAACAGGAGTATAAAAGACAAACTTCAAGCAATCTTGGTTCCCCCAAAGCTCAACACAGAATAGATGGAGCGCAATATGGAGCAGGGAAGTCAAAGTTTTATGCAGAATTGGATGCAACTTCAGTTTTGGATGCCAATAAAATTCCTGTCATAAAACCCTTATCAACTAAGAAAGATGGTACTATATATTTGTCAAATTCAACTTTTTATAGTGACAATACAGCTATCCCTAACTGCAATAATGCTAAATCACTTTGTGGTGTCCAAAGTAATGGCCATCGCACAGAGGCAGATGTAGTAGAAAGCCAGGCTTCTGTGGTTGTTACAGCCACAGCTATAGCTTCCCCTACAATTATTACTACAACAATGGCTCATGAAACTCCAGATACTTTTACTCCAGTTGCTGTTGATGATGTGTCAGTTTGTGTAAGAGCTGATATTAGATCAGAGAGTCCTAGTCAGCCATGTTTAACACGAGATTGTCGATTTTATGGTAGCTCTAATACTGGTGGATATTGTTCACAGTGCTATCAAGAACATGCATCGATAGGCATTAGTCCAAAGAGTGTTATGGTGCAACAGATTAAATCTGTCCAGTTATAGATTTCAACAAGCATTGTAAAAATGTTATGGCTGCTATTAATATTATTTTGATTTGCCTAATCAGTTCTAACATTTTTGATGTTTGTAAATTTGTTGAATCTATAATTTTAAGTTTGATGATCTAGTCATAGTGCCATAGAAAGTGAGGTATTTTGAATGCTTTATCTTTATTATGTCATTTTATCACAAATATCCAAGAGTCAAGGATAAGTGTGCCTTGAATTTTGCAAAGGAAAATTTGTTATAATATATATGTGTGTGTGTGTATGTATGTGTGTATATATATATATATATATATATATATATATATATATATATATATATATATATATATATATATATATATATATATATATATATATATATATATATATATATATATATATATATATATATATATATATATATATATATATATATATATATATATATATATATATATATATATATATATATATATATATATATATATATATATATATATATATATATATATATATATATATATATATATATATATATTTAATGTTTGATAGTTTTTAAGTTCTTGAGAAAACAAAAAAAATCATTGTTATATTGTTCAATTTTCTTGTAGTGGCAGCTGTTTTTTCCATTATTTTGTGGCTATTTTCAGGGTATTATTAATTTACAGTGTAAAGGCCATTTTGGTCGCACAAGAGAAAAATAGAAATTAATGAAGGAATGTGATTGGTCAAGAGAGATAAGGGCAATAAGCTGTGAAGGTTAACTGCCAAAAAATAATGTCGGAAAGAGGGTATCAAGTGTTGTTGGAGTCCCCTTTGATCATGGTCAGAATCCTAGTGGTTTGGAATGGATTTTCCAATCATACTCTCAAGGTTGTATTGTTCCTGCAGGTGTCAGGGCTAGTATTGATGGCCTGTAGGGCATGGTCTTGAGGCCCTGATATTTGGGTACACATCCACCTCAGTAGACACACCTTTTAAAGGAATATCACAATGGATGAACACTGGAGGAAGGCTGCAATCAGAGTGTTTAACTGAAAGTCTTGAGGTCCCTTTGCGATGGAAAACAGCACCTCTGCTGCAGACCCAGCATGGTTTATGATGACAACTCTAAAGAGATGATTACAAGACATTGCAGCAGGAGAGTTATACACCAGAATTTTATGCCTGTAAAGAACAAAAGCCATCCTTAAATTAATTCACTGTAGTATTGAAGTTATTGATTCATTATCCCTCTCCTTCCTGTGAGGAGTTGGGTTTGAAGTG
>NC_089746.1:32536511-32539011 GCF_040412425.1 Macrobrachium rosenbergii
ATATATATATATATATATATATATATATATATATATATATATATATATGTTTATATATATAATATATATATATATATATATATATATATATATATATATATATATATATATATATATATATATATATATATATATATATATATATATATGGATTGGTTAGGTTCCTGAATCCATTACTTAAGTAAAAAAAGTTCATTCTATTCATGGTGTTATCAAAGCATACTAAAGGGGAGAGATGGTTGCTGATGCTATGAGTAACTTTCATAATGATTTTTGCATGCGTGGCATATAATTGAATGGCAGATAATGCTCACCAAGTGTATTTTAAGTAAGGCTAGACTGTTCTTAATAGTAAGTAACAAATAATGATTAGGTTGGTATAACAGTTGCATCACCCAACTCACAGCACAACGATCAGTTCTTTGATGCATCGCCTAATATTTAGTGTAACAGTGTTAATACTGGTGTTGGTAAATGTTTTCTTTACCTGTTAGTACACTCACTCTGAATAGTTGTGCAACACTTAACAAAAATCTCTCAGACAACAGCCTGCAAAAGTGCCAGTTGGAAGCTTTGTTGTAAACATTTGAAACTACTTCACACAATGATTATTATAGTTGGTGTATTTGAGGAATTTCCTACCTGTTCTTTTCTCATTTGCCATTTTTTGTTGTGGCAGTTTCTTATAAAGTTAAAAGATTTTACTATTTTGTAGCCAAGGTTAACAGCATTTGTAATAATTAATATTTTCATTAAAGTGACAGTAAATATGCTTCTATGAAAGTACACTATTAGCCTTTTTAACAAGTAAAATTTTGATTTACATGAAATGTATGCTTAATGTTAAGAGTATAAACTTCTCATAATGGATATTATAGGGAATTTTTTATTTGCATATTTTTAAACTCTCTCTCTCTCTCTCTATGTATATATGTATGTATGTATCTATATCTAATCTAATATATATATATATATATATATATATATATATATATATATATATATATATATATATATATATATATATATATATATATATATATATATATATATATATATATATATATATATATATATATATATATATATATATATATATATATATATATATATATATATATATATATATATATATATATATATATATATATATATATATATATATATATATATATATATATAATATATACAGATATATATATTTTATACTTTTTCAGTAGTGTAAAAGAAAATGGCCTACTTTAGGTCTAAGATAGATAGCTTGTCAAGTGAATAAGAATTTTCCTTTCTCTCTCTCTCTCTCTCTTGTTTGTGAATGTTTTGTGCATCAACCAGAAGTGTTTTTTTTCTCTTGGCTGCATCAGAGTGTTGTTAGGGGATTTAAGCAAGCCTCGTGAATGATCTGCTGATCTTGAAGAACATTACATTTAGCAGGGGTTGTGTACTTCTGTACAAGGTATTCAGACTTCTGTGCAAGGTATTCAGACCTCATCTTTCTCTCCTTGTTCATATCTATATATGTTTGGTGCTCTGTTGATACTAAGCTGCTGAGTAATGTTGCTTATTGAAAAATCAGGGTTGTGTGAGTTAATGATTGATGAACTCAGAGAAGAGGGGATGAACATTCTCATGTTTTCCAACATATCTGCACGAGTCAGTTGATTTTCCCACCCAAAGGTTGACAATATTATGGAGAGATTTTTCCATTTTTTGTGTTTTTGAAATATTTCTTCATGGAATCTCAACAACAGTTATAAATAGTTTAGTGGTAGTAATCATACTTAAATTTTTAAATCAAACTTTAGTTTCCTCATTGACTCTTCTTCCCAATAAGCTAAAGTGAAATTTTCTTTTGTTTCGTACATTTTTCTTAAAACTAATTTTTCTAGCCTGCCTTTTATACTCTGTTATCCTTATGATTAACAGTTATATGCTGATGAGAGAAATGCAGTAGGTCATTGCTAGGTGAATGAAATTACTGGTGTGAAGGTGTTGCAGAATTATTTTGAATGAGTATAATGTAATATATTTAAAGTCTAAAAATGTTTATGAAGTAAAATATTACATTTAAAGAATGAAATTTTTTAAATACCTTACAGAACAAAATTTTAAAAGTAATTGATACATTTCTGACACCTTATCTTAATCCTTCAAGTTTTCTACTGATTATATACAGCATTACCGTCATATTAATCTTAAAAACATACAGTAATACAATCAGAGACAAAATTAAACACCCAGTGCATTTTGATAAAAAATAAACACTCAGATTTAGGAGATTTAGGTACTCACCAAATATACTGGTGGATGTAACCATACAGGTACAAATGAACAGGCCTAGCTAATATCTGAGCTTACATCTTGTGATTAGCTGATGTGGGAGAAGGAAAGGATGAGGGGGGGGGATTTCTAAGTTTAAAACTGAAAAATTAATTGTTGTTGATTGAATAAAAGTGAGTGCTTTCTTACTTTAAATTGCATGTAGATTCAAGTAATATAC
>NC_089746.1:32541511-32569011 GCF_040412425.1 Macrobrachium rosenbergii
GTATGTATGTATGTATATAAATATATATATATATATATATATATATATATATATATGTATATATATATATATATATATATATATATATATATATATATATATATATATATATATATATATATATATATATATATATATATATATATATATATATATATATATATTGTATGTTTGTATTTTTATCATATAAGAAATCTTTGGTGAAAAGAATCTCTAATAGGTCTTAATAGGTGATTGTCAAGGATTGTTTGCATGCACATTTTATTAATTACATTTCCCTGCCTTTGCCAATATACCTATAACTACATTCAAAAGTACAAGTTATGCTCTTTAGGGAATCTCTGGGTAGGGTCATTGATACTGATATCGATGCTAGAAGTCTTGATGTGTTGATTTGCAGTTTAGTTTAGAGCAGGGGTTATTGCAAGATTTTTTGTAACATTACACTTATTTCAGATGTAGAATTTTGTGGTATATTTAGTGTGGTGGTACAGTAAAATAATTATACCTCTGAGGAATTTTATGTGTCTTTAAGGTAAGGAGGTGCTAATTGTTAAATTGTGCTCTAGTTGCCCTCATTTCGTGCTAAATATTGTATTTAGTTCCTCGTTTGTAAGTACTTAAAACTTCACAGTTTCAAAGAAAATTTCACTTGTGTATTTACTTTGTGTTTCACCGTATAAACACTTTCTCAAGTAAGTTTATATTTTAGTTATTGTTAGTTTTGGTTAATGGCATATGTTAAGCATATATTTTATTATTTGGCTCAGCAAAAACTTGGTGCAGATTTTGTGACTTGCTTGAATAAACTTCTTGTAAAAACATTTCCAAGTAATGAATTGATTTTCTAATCAGAATAAATATGATAGGGGTTCCGTTGGCTTCCTTACATATTTATTAAAACTTTCCTTAAGGAATATTTCCCAAAGGAAGCAAATCCTAAAAGAAATCAGATTTCTTGGAGGCCATGCGTTTGCATGTTTTCCTGACAAATGCAAAATCAGTTTGTTTATGTGAAGTAATTATAAAACATTGTGAGTTGTGCCTTGATGATTGCCTTTTTATGTCTTTACTCCTGTTGATATGTTGTGACTGAAGTTCTTATTAGTGGATGACTCCTTAAAAGAATGACTTGTCATTTGTGTGGTTTTCAGCTTGTTTTTCTGTTTCAGTAAAATCCTATAAAGGAAGAGAGAAACATGATACTTGGAAGTAGAAATAAGTAGCCAGGCTTTCATGTTATGAAGTACACTCTTATGTACAACATATTATTTTGCAAAAAAAGCAGTCTCAACTTCTACCAATGCAAGTTTAAAAACTAATGGTTTCTAATGACAAGTTTGATGACGTATAAATTAGATTCAAGTTCAAATAATTTTTTTTAGCTTCATTAAATGTCAGTTTACATGTATGCAGAAAGTAGAATCTTCTTTTAGGTAGCTGGGTGAAAATCAGGATTTTGACTGGGACTGGTTGAACTATTTTTTATAATTAACTCTGTCCTGGCAAGTAGCAGATTTTAATTTTTGGTATTGCTTCTTACATTTATTTTAAAGCTATCTTTGTGTAAAGCAAGAATTTGATAAAGAATTATCCCATTTTAGTGTAGGAAAAATTTTAGTGGACAAGTTGATCTTCGATGTTAGGATGTACAGTAGAACAGTACATTTAATTTTGTTTGGCAGTTACTGAAGCATTATGGGAATTGATTTTATAGAATTGTCCAGAGTGTTGTGTTTTATATATTTTCTATATATATATATATATATATGTATAAATGCATCCTGTGATTTTATGCTATATATTGTATATTATGTAATATATTTTGTACATAATTTAAATTTTATTATACATCATAACCTTTAAGCATTAAACAAGCTTGGATACATATTGTGTGTACATTACAGTTTGCTTTCATAGTTTTTTCCTAGGCTGGACTATGATGGTACAGGATAATGTGTAAATGGTTTGTTGGATAGTAAGTCCAGAAGTGATCTTAGGCCAAGCCTCACTTTTCTTTTACTGAGTAACAAGCGAGATAAGACCAGATTAATTGTCAGATATAACTCACATTGCAAGATTAGGAAGTTCTTCAATATGAATTCAACATCTAGGTGCTTCTACTGCAAGAGGTGGATGTCTTTCAGAGGTTAGTGGTGTGAGAGTAGAAAAATTTGACTTAACTTTAAAGTTTACACATTTGACACTTGAAATTTTTTAATAAAAAAATTTTCATAAAACCTAGCAATCACAATTATCTTTAATTTATAATGTTGAAGTTCCCAAAGTTGTAAACTCTAACATCTTAGAAACAAGAGGAAAAGGAAATTAAAAAACTACTGAGTGAGTGTGTGCATGTGCACCTTTGACCCAGAACTGGTAGCTTCATTTTTGCAAAACCTGGAGGGCAGTTATTTTGGTTAATGTTTACATGATTGTTTTTGTTTTAAAAACATAAATTGTTTCTTGACAGAAACTTCAGTTGTTTCATGGCAAACCTATAGTCATAACAACGCTAACCATTCAAGAGAGGCATGACAACTTGAAACCTTTGAAGTCTGCATCTCACTGATGAAAGATAATAATCAGGGCTGGGTCAGAAAGAGAGAAAAGGGAAGAGGATTACTTCTGCTGGAGGAACAAAATGTGATCTGCCACAACCAAAGGACTTTTATGAGTATAGCTCCATCCCCTTATGCATAACCTCTCTTAAATGGAAATTGGCTAAAGTGGATTAACATTTCCAGATACTAGCAATTAAGGGTTTTTGATATTTCTGCATTTCTTTTAAGGGGGAAAAAGAAGTTGAAATTGCCATGATTTCATGAACAGTCACTCTCTATTAGGCTTCTTGAGAGAGATAAGAGTATGCTAAAAGGATGATTTGTCATAACCCATAGGAAACCACATCCTTACCTCAGGTTATCAGACAAGAAGAGTCTGACATCATCTTCAGTAAGCAGTCTTGTTCTTTCTAGTTGCAGATAAATGGGTGTAGTGGTGAAAAGGAGCAGGTCTTTAGAATGATCATGTAACAAGGGTAGAATAGAAAAGAGCCAGTAATGGAATCCCTAGCGCTGGCAGCAAGCTCAGGAAGAAAAGAAAGATTGATTGATGCCTAATCCTTTTAAAGTGACCCTGCCTGACAGATTAAGTCAGTATTTACTAAGAAGAGTCAAATGCCATAAGAAAGGACTGTTTTCCTGGGGAGGTAACAGAGGTGGTTCTCATGAATGGGCTTATACAGATCCTTGGTTAGTCTTTGAAGTATAAAGAGCAAGTGTACCACTTTAAGAGGTTGAATGACCTTTCTAGTAAAACATTTTTGAAAATGCTGAAAAAGTGTAAGTTCCCTTGAAACAGTCATTCTGTCCCCTGAAGCTCAAGCACACAATAGAGCAACCATGTATCCTTTTAATTGCTGGTACTGAGAACTTTTTATGGTGGCAAATGTGATTAAAGAAATTAACATTCATATTGGGATAGGTGCAGACTGACATCCTGCCCACCTGACCAGTCAACTATTCTGCCCCATTGACTGGTAGAGGCTATTGGTTGAGGGCCTACAGGAATGGGCAATGGCTACATTAGCAACCTGCATATATCCTCAGTCTTTAGTTCACGTTCAATAATCTTCTGGCATTGAGATATAATATGGCCAGATTGTCATGGCCTATAATGGAAATGTGGCTTTAATACCAATGGAGAGTCTATGGCATACAAGTCTTCCTGTAGTTGTGGGACCAGTTAGAGTTATCCTGTTCTGATCCAGGGAACTGACTATCAAGTGGTTTGGGACCTGCAACCAATTGGGGTATAATACCACTTCTTCCAAGGCCATGAGAAGTATCTGGGACAGTGGCTACCAATACTTTGACAAATGTAACTGTCAGGACTCATTCTGAACTTGTGAGGAATACATTCCTTGGGAGAGGACAGGTGACATGTCAGAGAATGCCATGCTTGACCTCAGGATCTGGAAACTAAGAATTCCTTAATGGCTGCAAACAGTTATGTGAAGGCTCAGGAACTGATACAAGTGGCATGACAGGTTTTGATCCTGATTCTGCTGTGCTGCTATCTTGCCCAAAGTCAACCAATCATCCAAGTGTCTTCTGAACTGTATCCTGAATCGATGTGGTCAAACTGCCATTGACATCAAAGTTGTGGTGAAGAGTGGGCTGCTGCCAAATTGAAACAGAGGGTGCAAAACTGGAAAACTTTATTCCTTCAAGAAAAAATGGAGGTAATTTCCTGGTTGATGGATGGATGAGAGTATGAAAATAATCTTCCTATGGAATTCTGGCTGCAAGGAATTCTTTCCATATGGATTGTCTAACTAATTCTTCCATATGGATTGTCTAACTAATTCTTCCATATGGATTGTCTAACTAATTCTACTATCTCCACTCTGAAGGAAGTTAAATGTAGAAATTTATGTAATGGATGGAAATTACTAATTGGATGCCATCCCCTGTAACCTTTGGGACAAGATACTGACAGCTGCTTAAGACTGGAGACCCATCTAGCACTTTACTGCATGTTAGAGAACCAAGTTCACTTTCATGTCCAAGGCCTTGAATTTGTCCAGGCTGCCAGCATAAGTCTCTTAATGTGTTGGATGCAAGACCAAAGCAGACTCTTCACCAAAAAGGGGAGTAACCAAAATGTAACATGTCACTAACCCATGGTTCTGCATCTTCCTCCTTCCTTGACATACAGTATTTGTGGAGACAAGCCCCCACTGCTGGAGGACTTGACCCTGGATGGATAAAGCTTTCAAATTTCCCCAGCCCAGGCTGAAGACTTCCCATATCCTATTCCTTGTGGAAAGGGTAAGTGTTGGCCCCCAGATGTTGAAAGCTTGGAAGATGTAAAGGGTCACTGAGGATTGTATGACATCTGTCATCATAGTGGAGCTGATGAAGTTCTGGGCCACCTGGACCTACCAGAGTACCAAGTGGAAGCTGATTGCCTAATAACTTTGGCATTAGTAGGTCTTTTCAGGAAGTAAATCTTGGCTGTTAAGAACTATCACACTCAGATTCCTCAGGTCTGTAGAGGGTAAAAAAGGGGAGATGTCTTTTGCAGCTGGCAGCTGCAGCCTTCTTCTGCATCACTAGGTTGGCCTTTAGGTAGACAGTGTTAAGGATTACCATTCTTTCCAGGCAATAGACTATCTTTCTGGCACAGGTTGCTACCATTGAAGACTTGCCCACCTCTGCTATCAGTGTGCTAACGGGACCTGTATCCCATTCCTGCATTAATTTCTGAGTATTGGCCTCTTCAGCCAAAGTCATAGCTTTGGATAGTGCTAAAGATGTTGGATGCTTCCTGGTGATACTCTTGTTTGAGGGAGAAGGATGCCAAGCTTTGGAAAATCAACCCTGTATTTTGTAAGTCTTAGTCTCTGGTCTGGGAGATTGAAGGTGCAGGGTACAGCTTATGGGCACAGCCCTAGATGTCCCCTTACTTTTCCATCCTAAAAGAGATATCAGCAAGGATATCCTTAACAGCCATTACTAATGATAAGTCGAAAGGCCCATGACTGGTATTTCAAAGAGAATCCTTAATCTGGAGCTGAGATGGGGGAAGACTTGATGTTCTAGCTCTGTCTTGTAATAAAGTTTTGGTAGGTGTGTCCTTAAAGGGAGGGGTTACAAGAGAAATGTTTGCAAGTTTTGAGTAACTGAATACTTTGGCATCATTTTATTTACAGGAGGCCTGCAGAATTGAGATGTAGATGAAGTATAGAGTATATGAACAAGAATTTCTTTCATGAATATATAAAAAGAAGGATCCTTCAATATTCTGTGTACAATGGCACAGAAGAAATATTGGAATATTGTTTTCAATTCTGTTACCAAATTTTTAAGAAAAAGAGGTTTGGATAAAAATTGAGCTACTACGGGGGCAATCATCAGATAACAAGGCCCATCAACTGCGTAATGGGCTGGCAGTAGAGGCTGGGAAGTGGGGGATGGTTGGGAATGAGAGAAACCACAGGTATCATGCTTGTGGTAGTAGGAGCCTCTGCAGTTTCAATGACAATAGAATTCCAGTTTGTCAATACAGTAACATGATGGCAGTAGGAGTGGAGACAATAGTTGCTGCAGAAGTCAGAAGCACTTATGACATAGCTATGACATAGCTGCTTTTGAATGTCACAAATGGCAGCAGTGACTGACTTTTGGGATGGGTTTGGCTTTGAGCAGAATGGTAACAGTGGACTGGTCAAAAACTCAAAACTAGAACAAGCCAGAACTGGAAGAGTAGGAAGTGAAACTCAAGGCTTATCACTAGGTGAAGCAAGGAACAAAGATGTGCATTGAGCTGGTAAGTTAGCAGGAGCAGCGCCAGAAAAACAAGTGTTACTGATAAAAATGCACATTTGGTACTGGCAAAAAAGTTGAAAATTTGCAGGAGCAGGAGACTTATAAACATCAGTGAGAAAACAGAATATCACTTGCTTAATTTTTAACTTCCACAAAAAATATTCAGCCAAAGGTTGATTTCAAACAGATTTGTAGGAGCATCAAAGTTTTGCTTTGAAAAAAAAGCCAAGAGTGACAGTTATTACAGATGAGATGGCATCAGCATTTACACTTTTTTTAAAGCAGTACCAAAAGAAAATTTTCTTATAAACATCACAAAACAGCGTACTACCAAAAATATTCAAGTGCCAAAACAGCTTTGTAGGAAAAAAAAAAAAAAAAGGAGACAATAAGCCAACAGCATAACTAACAATGTTTAATCTGCAGTCCTTAAACTTGAAACCAAACTAAACAAAATAAACCATATTGTTCAACTAGAAAAAAATTGATCTTAAGCATAACAGCCTCACAATTTGCTCGGTAGTTAGCTCAAGCAAAGCTAGTGCAAAAAGACAAATGCTTAATATTGCAGTGAAAGACTAAACATTAAATTATCTTGAATAGGAAGGCATTATTTACTTACCAACAGAACAAGGTCAGATTGGAGGAAAGAGGAAGAAATGAACAAACAGGAAGAAAATTAACATGACTTATGATGATGAATTCCTCTTCAAAACAAAATGAAGCTTATGAGAATCCAAAAGGATGTCATGTTTTATTGGAGACACTAAAGAATAAATCCACCAGTTCCCTCCTAGTGATGGGTCAAAGATGAACATGCATATAGTGGTTTTCTAGTTATTCTGTATACTGTATAATATTTCAGAAGTTACATGTCTGGGTAATTCAACACTGGAAATAAGGCTGATTATGGTTGATAGCTCTGGGTAATTCAACACTGGAAATAAGGCTAATTATGGTTGATAGCTCTGTCATGAAACAAATATATTTGTTACTGCCATCATATAGAGATGCAATTGATACCTGTAATAAGAGGTGTTAGACACCCCAGGGTAAGAGAAAACCCCTGCTGTATTTGCAACACATTTTTTCACTAGCAGATTTGTATAGTTGTCATCTTCTCCTAATACGAGTTTTTACCTGTTCTATTTTACATTTTTATATTGTTGGTGTTTGATTTGCATCTTGTTTAATACTGTAAACTCACCATCATATGCCATACATTTTATGGTAATCCGTTCCATATCTCATCAAGTAAACCTGTAGGGTATTTTTTATGTTAAAAAGTCATAAAATGTGGACAAGGTGTATTACCAATTTCAAATCTGGGATAGTAAGCTTCAAACTTTAGCCCAGCCTTGGCAATAAATTGCCTGGCCTGTACAAACAATTAAAATACAGTATTGCTAAAACTCATGAGCTTTAAAGAACTGACCACTGTACAGCACTTTTTCCTGAAAATACCTTCTTGCTGTATGCAGTGGTCAATGAAATCAGGGTCAATAAGAGGGCCTACAAGAGAGGATGGCTTGAATTTGCCTACCATATGCAGATGCATGGTATTATTTTTAAGACTGTGGCACTGGCACTTTTCTTTAGTATCATGATTTTTTATTTGGAGAATATGCAGTCTGCAATGACTCAACTTGTGAAAATCTCAAGTTTTTGTCATCAGCACCTTGAACATATTTTTTCAGAATCTCAACCTTTTGCTGATGGCTATTGTCATTTGAAATAAAATAATATAAATCTAAAATTCAATCCAGTCAGCTGTGTACACTACTACAAGTTTTGCAGGCTTGCTGCCATGGACTGGCATTGACAGATATTGAAAATATTTTATGATAAACTTGTATGTAACTGCAATTGCCTCTACAAACTCACTCCTATTTAGGTGATATATATCATAATACTGTATGTACCCATTTGTATTACTTATCAAACTGTTACACACAGCAGAACACAAGCTACATACAGTAGACAAAAAAGCCCACACTGTACAATGAATACTGATGGGTCAAAATCTCATAATAGTAAATATTTGCAGCAATATCTCCAAATAGAAAAACTCATGCATTAACCAATATGGCATTTGTTGTGATAGATGAAGTGCCTATATGTTATAACAGTTTTACAACTTTTAAAGAAACATTAAGAATCATTGTCCAAAAACATCTCTCAGCATCTTGAATGCACTTTTCATATATTGTATGAATCTAGTATATATGTTGGACTGTATTGGATCCCCACCCATTGAAGCATTAAAGGAAATGTAGATGCAGGTAAAGCAGTGAAGTATGCAGCCTTAATGACTAGATAATCATTATTATGAATATTGACAGTACCCTTTTCTTTTATAGGTTTGGATGTGAAATGAGTTCTCCCAACCCTCCTTTTATTTTACGCATTTTATACCTGATCTCCCATCAGGTTTAGCTCTTCATCTTACCACCTTTTTCCTTAATTTCCTGGGTCTTCCATTGATTTTTATCTTACTACTTCCTTATGTAATTCTCTCCTGACCAATTGAGCCGCATCCCTTCTCATCACATGTCCAACCATCTCAATTTTTGAAATCTCAGTCAGTCTTCTAGCCTTTGGACTCTAAATATATGAGCCACTTGTTCATTCATAATACAGTTCTCACTGTACTTGGGCCATGAATTTTAACTTTCTATGTTGACAAATTATCAAAATTTCCACCATGATCTTTTTTTTGCTGCATAGTACCAATCAGAGTGGAGTGTTTTTATGTACCACTAGGCTAGATATTTCTCAGTTTCATCATTGTTGTAGCTAGCTATTTCTCGTATTTGTTCTCAAATCCTGCCTTACAGTCTAGAGTCCTGAAGGTAAATACTCTACTTCTTCTAAGATCAGCCTGTTTCTCACAACAGTTATTCACTTCCTTCTCTACTTCATTTGCTCTTGCAATGCATTTCATGTTTATACGTCTTGGAGTCCAGTGTACCTTGTGGATACCATCTGTTATGCTCAGTACACAGTATTGGGTTCATCCCCACACCTTTCCCACAACTGCTAAGTGTCTACCTTCTTGACTGTACTTTTCCTGTTCTCTCCAAGTCACCTTATACTTATATTCCTTATGTTGATTATCAGCCCTATCCTCTCTGTTCCTGCACTCCACTTTTTAAACATCTCCACAACCACTCCCAGATTCTCTTCAGACTAGGTTATCTGCAAATAGCAGCTCCCTTGGGTCTCGTTCCTTCAATCTTTGGTAGTTTCTTATATTACTGTGATTAATAATTAATGTAACAATTCCTCTAAAAGATTTGGTCTTTGCTGGTCCATCATAATGAATAAATGACAGGATTTGTGGGTTCATGTAGTTGCCAGTTGGTGCTGAAACTGATTTTAGCTTTTATATATAAAAGCATAGCTTTTACAGTTAGACACTAGCACTTGATTATGATATGACAAATTTTAAATTGGTTTGTATTTTTTACAAATAACAAACTTGTGATCTTAATGTAAGGGAAAATTCTCTAGTGCCTGCTTGAGTCTGGTTAAAAAAAGTACAAGGATTTTGGTAGCAACGGGAGGTAGCCAGGATGGCGGAAAGGAGGAAGGTGCAGCCGACCTGCCTTAACCCATCTTGGCTACAACGCATCAGTTTCCTTTAGCCCAGGTAACTAAAATGGGTGGCTTGAGGTGGACCATATACGTTAAGACAGCAGGTTTTTAGTTATGAAAAATACAAATTAATTTAAAATTTGTCATTTGTTTATATAGAGGACAAACCTTTGGTCTTAATATAAGGGAGACTTATTCTTGGAGGGAGGGTAGAGATAGCCTCAGAACTGACTGGAGGTTCAGCCCACCTGGGCTCACTTCCTGGCCAAAGTAGGATAGAGGAGGGAGTCATAGGCCTCTGATCTGTTCAGTAAAAGGTTACTCAGCAGCCAGACATCTGGGTTAAGAGACAATGTGAACTCCTCTTACATTATGTCTTGTAGGAAAATAAAGAACCTGTAATTGTTTGTTGTCATTTCTTCTCTCCCCTTGTAAGAGAGAGGAAAGGACTTGCTTCCATATATAGTTGCATTGTGTAGGAACAATAAAAAAAAAAAAAAAAAAAACAATGGAATGGTGCTCTCTCATCTGTATCTGACCAGTTCCAGCGCATGATGGATTAATTCTCTCTACTGCCTGCCAGTAGAGGAGAGAAAGGAAGACCAGCATTCCCATTCTCTCTCACTTTCAAAACCAACATCTTGGGAAAGATACAAATTGTCCCACTAGGGGCACTGGATAAGTTACACAACTTGTTGAGCAGCCACCACCAGACCCAAGGAAAAAGTGTTTATGGACCTGACCTGTGGGCAACGTCCAGCAGATAGAAGGATGAGGTGGTTGGGCAAAGCCATGTACCAGCCTTTAAAATCCTTTGAACCGACGAGTTCTTTTTGGAAACGATAGAAGGGCCTAGGCCCCTAACATAAAATGCTAACAGTTAAATATAAAGTCCCTACTGCTATACAGACATCTGGAAATCTATATTACTGTGAGCAGATCATTCCAGAAGTCATACTGCACTCCTGTAGTTGGCATGTTAGAATAAATTGCTGGAAGTCTTAGTATATTGAAATTTAAATTGTTGCTTGTTATATATTTTAGTAAGCAGTTTTAACTGTAATATTTGTATCTAAAATTGAGCCTATGTTATGGGTCCCTATATGTGTTCAAGATTTCAAGAACTGTCTGATATATAGAATACACAGCAAGTAATGTAACCCCATTACTGTGTTTAAAGACAATTAATCATCAATAAATCAAGAGAACTGACTATATCGTAACATGCCCTCCAAGTACAGTATATGCAAACATTCATTTTTGAAGCGATGTACAGTATATGTAGAGCTATATTTGAACATTAACTAGCACTCATAGTGGGGGCTTATTATCTTTCTGTATTGTATTATAAATTTTAATTAAATTGTTTCTAACATAAAATGTTAACTTATTAATAAAGTTGATTTTACTAACAGAAGTCTTTTCATGGCTGTTGTATAGTACTAAATCTGAATTAAGATATTCGCATAAAAAGTACTGGCAGCCAACATGAAGTCACTAAGATGTCCATGATATTCGTTACATTACATTGTGGTAATGATGATAATTTGCTTAAAGATAAGTTTCATAAACACTGTAATAGGTAAAGCTTGCTGATACAAAGCCATAGCCAGAAAATTTGGCTGATAGAGCCTTTTGTCAAAATTTCACATACTTTGGAGCCATCAAGAGCAGCTACAAATTCTCGAGATAATTGACAAATATCAGTGGGGTGACTGTAGATTTTGTTTTACAGAAGCCATTTTGTTGTTAAAAAAGAAGATTTAGATTCAAGAAAATGAGTCGATTCAAGTTTTGATATTTCTTTGTTTAGTAGAAGGTAAAGTAGAGAAGTTTAAAGTATTAGTTCCCAGCCCAAGAAGAACCCTAAAAGAGTTCAGAGGTCTGGTTAAACAAATCATTTATAACTAACTAACTAAAGTGTTAGTATGGCACTCTTCTTGTGGATAGGCAGAACCAATGCATTTTTGCCAGAGGAAGTATAAGCGGAGTCTTTTCACAGCTAGGCTGAGAAAATGGCAAAGCACTAAACAGCTGTCAATGACCCTCTTCCCTGTAGCCAGTGCCCTGTGATCTCTCTCTCTCTCTCTCTTTCCTTATAAATAATAGGTTTGTGTATGGCACAATTCCATAAAACTTGTATAAAAAATATATTGTACTTACACTTCCCCCTCAATATTTGTATTGTGTCTTCACTGATTCACAGTACTCTGTGCACAGTACTACAATATTATAAAACAGGTTTTGACATAGAAAAAACCTATTTTTGGTAGCCGCTGTGATTCCTCAAAGGAGTTACTCTCATGGTGCCCCAGAGGGCTCCATAAGCTTGACCAACCAATTTCAAAGAGTTCCCTTCTAGTTGGTCTTGGCCAGTACAGTATAGGGCATGTTGACGGACTCAAGACGAGGGCTCCATCTCTTTGTCCACAGCGACTATCCTAGGTTCAGTTCTTATCCTTTACACGCAGATGTGGCAGCAATGCATTCTATGTCTGCCATCTATTGTGGCAACAATGCGTTCTGCATCAGCCCTTTTCCCTCATTACTCTTTTTCAGGTCTATGCAGGGTAATTGTTCACCCCAGTCCCATGCCTTTTCATCAGAGAAAGTGGGTGGGTGTGAGGACTCTTAGCGGCTACCAAAAATAGGTTTCTCCCATAACAAAACCTGTTTTTTAATAGTGTAGCTGCTGTTCGTCCTCAAAGGAGCTTACAAGAGAAATTGACAGGCGACGAAATGGCTTAGCTCTTAAAATTCAGTCCCAACAACCCAGATAGAATTTCGGTCCAAGGTTAAGACAAGTTATAACCACATTCTTTATTCCAGATACCCATAGGGTTTGGCAACAAAGAACATGAAACTAAACATGAACTTATAAATATTAAGACAAGCTTTAAAGTGACGTAACTAAATATGCTGGGTTTGGTTGCGGTATTGTTGCGCCTTTCCCAACAATATCTTAGCATAACCAACACATCAAGAAGACCCATGGTTTTCTGCCGAAGCACCTATGGGGTCAGGACTTATTATAACACCTACTATACACAGTGTAGTCGAATTTGTTTGAGCTAATGGCAGTAATGTTTTAGGAACACTGTTTCTGATGACCACCCTCTACTGACTTAGGAAAGGAGTGAGGGTCTGCCATTTTAATAAGGGACACTTAAAATCATTCTCAGCTCATGTAGAGAGAGTGGTTTGTTTGTGCTAGAGTGTAGGAAAATTGGACTATCTGGCATGTTTGCTGTGACCTCTGGGTAAACCTTAAGTTCTTGAACCAGGCATAATATTTTATTTGAAAAAATTGGCCAAGAATGATGAGACAGGGGACAATGAACTGTATGAGTGATGTAGCATTGTCCTCATCTAAGAGAGTTGAATTCACTAATACGAGCTCATGATGCCAAAGCAGTCAAGAAGATCGCCTTTTTCAGCACATGAGTTGTAATTGTATTGGGCCCATTGAATTGAGGGGTTGACACAAGTCTAAGCACCTTATTCAGGGACCAGGTAATGGGAAGCCTTGCATGAGCAGGTCTTCATTATGCAAAAGACCAGAGAAGGGAAGCAACAATTTCAATGTTAGAATCAATTCCAAAACGATAAAGCAAGGTTTCCAACAATGCTGCCTTGTATGTCATGACTGATGTAACAGCAAAGCACTTGTCTTCAAAAAGGCATATAAGAAAATGTAGAATTGTTTCAACAGAGATCTCAAGTGGGCTCTCAGCATGGATATAATCTAACCACACTTTCCATACACGCTGGTAATGTCGAAGAGACGATGTCCATAGTTTCTTCACTAGGTACGTAGCCATGTTGGGTGAGTACTTTTCACAGTGGACAAGATTTCAAAAATCCATACATGAAGGTCTCAGCTCTGAAAGGAGGATGCGTAGACGACTTTCACACTACTACAGTTTGGGATAGAACAGTAGACAGAACTGGAATTGATTCTTTGTCCGCTGTTGAAACAATAGGAACCAATGACTGTTTGGTCAATTTGGGGCTATTAAGTGGTTCCATTGAAAGTTAGAAGTTTGTTCAAAATCTTCGAAGTCTGGGACAGTGGAGGAAAAAGGTATATTGTCTCCATTTGTTCCAATCTTGTAGGAATGCATCTCTTGCTATTGCTTGATTGTCCAGGTTCAGAGACGCATACACTGGTGGTTCTCTTATGTGGCAAACAGGTCCACTTCCAGATGTGGAAGCATGTTGGCAGTTAATTGAAAGGAGTGATTATCTAACATCCAATTGGTCAAGGCTGTTGTATCCCTTGACAGAGTCTGCTGTTACATTGAGAGACCCTATGAGGTGAACTGCAGACAGGTTCCACTTCCTTGCTTGTGCCATCCGAAGGACAGATAGCATTACTGCATTGAGAGGAGCTGAACATGAGCCCAACCTCTTGACGCAAGGCACTGCAGTCATACTGTCCAGGATCAACAAAATTTGGGTCCCTTTTGGAGGTTTCAGTTTTCTGAGGGACAGAAAGACAGTCATCAGCTCCAGGAACTTGATAGACTTAATCGTTTCTAAACTTCACTGATTGAATGAGAAGTGATGTTTTCAATGTCCTATAGTAGTTGGCTGTTATGCCCATGGTCTAGAAAGACGGAGCCGAACGATAACAGCTTCTGTGTGTCGAGACCGAAAGACTAACCTGACCATGTTCCTAGATCGAACAATCCTTCGGAGCGCCGAGGTGTCAAGACCAATTGTTGCTAACACCGACCCTAGTGACCGAACTTGTCTGTCATACATCCATCTTCCCTGGAATGTATCTGGTTGACCGCTGTGCTGAGTGTGCTACTGCAAACCCATGCACCTGCATCCTCAATTGAGGGGATGAAAAGGCTGCGAATTCTTCCTTCCTTGGAGAGTGTATCTTCAGCTTAGACGTCTGGAAAACTGCGGTGGCATTACAGAAATGGCAACCAGGAACTCTTCTCAAAGGTAAAATGCAAGGAAGAGAGTATGTTAGGAGCTACTCTGGCACTGAAGATACACTCTTCCGTGTCCCAAAGGACAATGGAAGGAAGGGGAAAGAAGATGATCTGGGCGAGAGCAGCATGGACAGGGAGTTATGTCTGAGGGAAGACATGGATGTGGCCTACAGCAAAATAAGAAGGAGAAGGCTCGACTTTTGCAAATCCAGCGTCAAGAGTGGGGGGGAGGGGTGAAGTAGCTCTTGAAGCTATGGCACACAGCAACAAAGCACGCACACCTGAACTGAAATCGACTGGCTGAATGCCAGCTCATTGGCTATCACACTGATGGTGAATCATCTTCCTCCAGTCACTATGTATTCTTTCATCCAACATCTCTTGAAAGGTAGGAAAGAAGACGGAGAAACTGTGATACAGCTTACGGCGATGAAAAGGGTGAGGGAGGCGAAGAAACTTCATCAAGGGAAGCTTCCTGGGTCTTCTCATCCTTCAAAACAGGAACGAGAGGAGGGGGGAGGGAGAGAATGATGGGTTACAAAATCGCCACACTGTAGCAAGAGAACCCTCCTCCATCTCAATGCCTCTCAAGCTCTACATCATCTGAAAGACTAAAAGATTACAACATACCAATGATAATCAAAGAAAACTCTGCTTATTCAGAGAGAAAACACTTCCGAACAAACATAAAAAGGATATAGAATAACGATTTCAATAAAATGAGGTTGAGAAGACATTTAAAAACAGAATGGTTGGTGGCGAGAGACAGGCCTCTCTCCTGGGGTGCATAATAAAAATAGATATAACAGAATAAATGACAAACACCAAGGCAAAGAACAAGCAGGGTTTGCACTATATCAAAAGGCAACATCAAGTTAGAGAGTGAATTAAAGAGAAAGGCTTATAGGCTAAAATGAGTTGATAACAACTAGTAGCATAACTATGTAGGAATAACTATGCAAGAAAGAGTGAAAACAACAAAATGTAACAGAATAGAACTTGTTCAATTATTTCAAAACAGGCAAAATATCTCAAAACAAAAATTATACTAAATATTGAAAAGAATAACTGAATTAAGTCGAACGAATGGCAGGCAGCAAAAGAGACATGTTTGTCTCAGACGTGGCCAAAAGGAAAAGTGAGCGTTTGCCAACTGGATGGCAGGGATTCCCCCCCTACCATCGGTAGCCAAATACCAATATCCACCTTGTTTTTAGTTGAACAGCTGGCTCTAGCTTACGCTGAAAGTAAATCCCCTATGTAAATTTATTACTGCCATGAATTTGGTGGGAAAATCTGAGTACAGGGTGGAACAGTGAATTAATGGCCAGCTTTATAATGCATTAATGCATTTTACACACCTTGTTTTGCATAACTGTTTCCCATGGTCAAGATTTCATGTAGAACATCTCCAAAGAATGCCATCTTGGTTTTACCAAGGAAGGTAGTTTGAGGCTCATAGCTGGAATGCTGGTCAACCTTTGCTGCCATTTGTTTCATGAACTTAACTAGCAACAATATAATGAATAGAAAGTTTGATTTTTTTTTTTTTAGATCTCATCATACAATCTTTACCCATTTTTGTGTATCTTACACCAGCTAGGTAGTCTACAGTCATCCCCGGTATGGTTAGTGGATGGCACTAGAGGGTCCCAAAGTCCCCTAACATTTTTCAGATAAATTTTCCTGATGAGCATATCAAAGGACGACAAGAAAATTGCAGGGCACAATCCAACTAGGGATCAGTACCAAAAACCAACAAAAATGCTTTATTTCATAGAAACCTGTTCAACAAAGTAAAAGTGATGTTTGTAATTCATATGAGGGTGCTGTATCATGTTCCCTAGAAGCAAATCCCATATTCTCTCGTCATCTTACCTCTGACATGCACTCATCTATTTTTAGGGGCCTTTGGAATATTACCGAAAGACATATTTCTATTTTATGACAAAAGTAATGATACTTTGGGGTAATGCTGCATAAAATTAAAACAAATGACAAGCAGTATTAAATGGTGGATTGGAAAATGTGAAGCTATACAAAATGAAAATTTTTAAAGTAATTTGTATTTTTTTAATATACAAACCTGAGGTCTTTACATAACGGATTAACTTTCAGCAAGCTGGAAATCTGGCTGTTAAACTTTTGCAAGGTGGTTATGGTAATAGCTACCGATGTTAGGGACGGAAGCACTACCCACCAAATCAGTGCACATTCAATTCTACACAGCTTTCTCATGGCTGCTGTCTCATCAAGATGTGCGATTCTTTCTCTGACCTGCTGTTCAACTTTCTCTTCTGTGTTTGAATATATTTGTTTTTATAATATATTGTTTATATTTTTTTGTTTATACTTTGTGTATATTGATATAATGAAACGTTTCAACATGTTTTTCTGTCTTACTAATGATATAATCACTTGCAGTACTACTCCACTTTTATGCGCTTCACTTTTTCATGCTTCATTTTGTTACAGATTTTTGTGGAGCATATCTTTCACTTCTTGAATTTTTTTCTATGGACCATATCTCTAAAATTATCACTAATTCACTTTTTTTTTTCGTAGAGCTACACTGTATATTCACTAATTACTGTTTTTTCATTAAAGGATATGTATACTCAGAGAGAGAGAGAGAGAGAGAGAGAGAGAGAGAGAGAGAGAGAGAGAGAGAGAGAGTGTGTTTACATCGAAGAGCAAGCACAGTATAAATGGATTCTGTCAGTGAAATAACGTTTTATTGATCTTTTGCTGATTTTTTTCATTAAAGGATATGTATACAAAGAGAGAGAGAGAGAGAGAGAGAGAGAGAGAGAGAGAGAGAGAGAGAGAGAGAGAGAGAGAGAGAGAGAGAGAGAGAGAGAGAGAGAGAGAGAATGTTTATATTGGAGTCTAAGCACTGTATAAATAGATTCTGTAAGTGAATTAATGTTTTATTAATAATTTGCTGTTTTTCATTAAAGGATATGTATACTGAGAGAGAGAGAGAACTGAAGTATTTATACATCTAATTCTAAGCATAGTTACTTGCTGGGGACGAGACTTCAAAGGCAAAGTTAAACTGTTGCCTACATATGAAATTCGTATTTTAAATATTTTTACGGTGATTAGAGATGAAATGTACATTGATAAAATATTCTCTTGTGCACTATTATAATACTGTTTGTGTGATGATCATAGTCAACTAAACTTGTAATAAAATACAGTACAAAAAATCAAAGCAAAAAATATGGCTACACTACCTACGTTGATCTAGTAGTGAGCTTGCTGGATTTGTTTATTTTCGTGTTTTTTTTATGTTTTATGGTACAGTAATTGATATTTCATTAAAGGATATATACAGTACAGTACTGATATACGAGAGAGAGAGAGAGAGAGAGAGAGAGAGAGAGAGCTGAGACTCCGTTGTCAAAGAATTTGCTAGTGGAGGTTTTGAGCTGCCTACGATGAAATTTGGATTTTAAATATTTTACGATGATTACAAGTATACAGTATAAATGGATTCTGTAAGTGAAGTAATGTTTTGCTCATATTTTGGTGTGTTTTCTCATTAAAGGATATGTATAATGAGAGAGAGAGAGAGAAAAAAAAAACGAGCATTTTTTGATAATTTTATAGGAGATGGTTAGGACTAACCACTAAACGATGTAAACCAAGAACTAATAGTACTAAGTAATTTTTTTTATCATAAATATATTTGTACATAATCACAAAAAACCAACATGATGTAACAAACCTAGCATTCTTTTTGTAGGAATGTGTCCTGTTGTTCTAAACTACCCACGTATTTTAGATATGCTCTATACAGCAGTTCTATCCTAAAATACATACTGTACAGTAAATATCATTTCAAAATCATCTCACAACACAGCAAAATATAATAAAATGTACGTACATTATTGCAGTGCAGCAGACGGTGCACAAAGTTATGGTAAGCAAAAGAAAACTTGCTTCTGAATTATAGGGGATACGTAAGAGTAAGTTGTAGGTGGGTACGTAATGTTGTAAGATGACTTTGGAAGGATATTTGGGTGTTCTGGGATGATAGTTTGAGGTATATTTTTTCTTAGTGTTAAGTTGGGCAATGAACTGTTAAAATAGGCAGTTATAAGTGTTTTAGGGGTGTATATACTTAAGAGTAACAGTTGTAGGAGGGTAATGTAAGCTGACTTTGGGTGTTTTGGGATGATGGTTTGGGGTGTATTTTTGTTTGAAATGATATTAAATTGTTTTAGTATGATAATTTAAGGTATATTAAATTAGACAGTGAACTGTGAAATTAGGCAGTTATGAGCATTTTAGTTTTAAAGGGTACAGGGTATTTGGCAGTTGTAAGCCAATTATAAGCATTTTTAGAGGGGATTTTGCACTTCCTCAGTGGGTTCTGGAACCTATCCCTGCGTAAAAGTGGGGGAGCATTGTATTCTTACTATGTAGGCTTCTTGACTCATTTTAGCCTGTATAAGGTTTGGAGTCTTTCTCTTTATATATAATTTTACTGACTTTTTTGTCGCCTTTTCATACTCATGCAAACCCAACACCTGTCCCTTTGGTGTTTGTTTTGTGTATTCTGTTTTCTTTTTATCACATAACTGTGGAGAGTTGGAGGGATAGTATCCGACTTTCCACTGGCAACTGTTCTATTTTTAGACTTCTCTCAACCTCGTTTTCAAGAACTTCCCTCTTCGACGTTCTTTTCCTCCTTGTTCTGAAATGCTTTTTCATGAACAAAGACTTTTATATTTTCAACTACACAATTTCTTGGACTGTTGTAATGTATTAGTCTTTCAGATGTTGTGTAGATTGAAAGGATTGTGACAAGGCAGGTTTTTTGTGTTTCCAGGTGAGGGTTTCACATTCACTTGTACAAGGATACTTCTTGCCTAAACCTAGCAAGTTTTCCCCATCTCCCTCAACACAGAGATTGATGTCGCAAGCTCTTTGACAGTGTGGTTGGTCCCGACTTGCTCTCCAGGACCAGTGGGAGTTCCTGTCTTGTTTCTTGCCACGTCTTTGTTGGGGTTGTTGAATCGAAGGCTCGCTCCCTTCCCGTCTCTGACTGTCATTGTTGGCCTCCTGAGCAGTGGAGGTTCAAAAACAATATTGCCTGGCATCTATCGAATGTCAACTATGTTGAACCTGTTGCTTACCTGCTACTCATCATAAAGCTCTTGACAATGTGCTGTGTCTCCTTACTTGAAATATTTTATGGGATATTATGATAAACATGTATGTTGATAAAAACAAAGTACTATGTACTGTATTATATGTTGATATACTGTAAGCCAAAAAAAAGTAGAAACAGACGTGAATATGTGTATTAATCACCTAATACTTACCAGTCATTCTTCTGGGGATTCTTTTGCTTATGATGGATTGTCAAAAACAAGTCTACCAATACTTTACATTTCCTATTAGAGTTGTAATCATTGCATTAGTTGGATCCCCAAAAATTAAGATGAAAATACAAGTCAAAGTACAGTAAAGAATTTCTTCAAGAGGGTTTTCATTGTAGGAAAATATGTATTAGGACCATTTGTATCAGTACAGGAAAAAATAGGAAACTTCACCTGTGGTTTTATTGAGGCACATTAGTTTAGCAAAGCAGAATTTTTATAGGAAATCTGTAATGTACTTAAAAAATTATGTAAGAGGATCTTTTGTCTCCTGTATATGGCAGAATTTGATTTGCCTTTGTATACCATTTATGTTTATTTATTTTAGTCCCAAAACACCATTCTGTGACCCTTTCATTTTTGCCCCTAAAATTCTACCATTTCAAATGCTTATTCCTCTTACAATAATTGCTGTACATGAATGAAATTAATTTATGTGGCCCGTGTGAAAATCAAGCATTTACTTTTCATATTTGCTGTAAGCCAAAACTGCAATTGCTATGATCAGGCCTAATATACTGTACTTACTCCTGTAAAACCCATAATCTTTAGCAAATACTGTACCAGGCTTTGTGGAATAATGATGATAATAACAAATTAAAACAGAGCAGATTAAAAATTAAAGTGTAATGTTCATTCCAGAAAAAATTCTTCCAATTGGTCACATTCATTTGACCATGGCAGCATTTCGGGATGGAGCCGTGGGTGGTAGACGTCCTCTGGTTAGGATATCTACTACCTTTCGACTTCGCCCCTCCCCTCTCCGATCATCCTCTCCTTCAGCTCACTTATGCCCAGGGCTCTCCAAAGCACCTAACTCTCCAAGAGGAAGTGAGGAAGATGATGGAGAAGGAGCAATAGAGCAAGTCAAGCATCCTTCCCAAGGTTTTTACAGCCGAGTCTTTCTATTCCCCAAAGCCATGGGGGATTGGATACCAGTGATAGACCTTTCAACTTTGAATCTCTTCATCAGGAAGACCAAGTTCAGGATGGAGACCCCTTGAACAGTCCTAACGGCTGTCAGAAACAACGACTACATGGTCACAATAGATTTGAAGGATTCTTACTTCCAGACCCTCAATCCATCCCTCCTCCTGGAAGTTTCTTTCTTCACTTCAGTCTTGGAGAACTGGTGTTCCAGTTCAGAGTCCTTTATTTCGGCCTAACAACAGCTTCCCATGTGTTCACAAGAGTTTTCACTTTAGTGTCAACATGGGCTTGTGCACAGGGGATTCGTCGCCTAAGATATCTCGACCACTGGCTGGTCTTAGCAAACTCTTGGGAGAAGCTAATTTGAGACAGGGACCGTCTTCTCCAATTTTGTTGCAGCTTAGGCATCCTGATAAATTTTGAAAAGTCCAATCTTCACCCCAGTCAAAGGATTCTTTACCTGGGAATGGTCGTTGACACAACCTTGTTGAGAGTTTTCCCATCAGACCAAAGGATCGAGAAGTTCAGGACAATGGCTCACTCCTTCCTGTCTGAACAGAAACAACCAGCATGGCAGTGGCAATAGTTCTAGGCCTTTTGATGTCCCTGGAGAAGCTGGTTCCCATGGCCGTTTTCATCTTCGATCCCTTCAATGGAGGCTGAAAGAATTTTGGTTCCCAGCAGGGGACTCTCCTCAGCTTCAGGTCCCTCTGTTGACAGAAGTAAGAAGCGACCTTCCGTGGTGGTTGAATGACGAAAACCTGACAATGGGAGTGCCTCTTCATTCACCTCCTCAAGCTTTTCTTCTTCTCGAACACCCCTTACGAGGGTTGGGGAGCACATCTAGATCTCCTGACTTCTGGAGTTTGGAGTCCTCAGGAAGGCAACTTCACATCCAGAATTGAAAGCAGCCTTCCTAGCACTTCAGGAGTTTCAGGAAAGGGTGACGGGGCACTCCGTTGTTCTAGTGTCACTACAGTGGTAGCGTATGTGAACAAACGGGGCTAGTGTCGCGTCAACTTCACATGATGACAGTTCAATTGCGTCAGTGGGCAATCAACAACTCGGTGGATGTCACAGCCTGGTATATTCCACGCAAGAGGAATGTTGTGGCCGACAAGCTAAGTCATTGGGGTCAGGTCCTAAAAGACGGAGTGGTCTCTGCATCAGGAAATAATGGACAGGCACTTTCATCTGTTAGGGAGACCAATGATAGACCTCTTCGCAACAAGGTTTGACAGGAAGCTAGAGGTCTATTGTTCAGTAGTTCCAGATTTCTTCACCATGGCTGGGACAATCTGGAAGTCTGTACATTCCCCCACTTTTGCCTGATCCATCATGTCCTGAACAGAGCGATGATTTCTCAGAATCTCAGGATGACCTTAGTAGCTCCTTTGTGGCCTCAAGCAGAATGGTTCCCGGATCTGCTACCTCTGCTTTCATTGGTTCCGAGAGAGATCCCCTTATGGCACAACCTCCTCTGTCAACCTCATGTAGAGAGATATCATCAATCAGTAGGATCTCCCTCTCTTCATGGCTGGAAACTATCCAGTATCTCCGGAAAGCGAGAGGCTTTTCTCGCAGCAACAGAAATGTCTGGCTACCTCAGAAGATCTTCCTCAGCCGTGTACCAGGGAAAAAGGGCTGTCTACTGTGATTGGTGTCGTTGACGGGGTTTCTCTCCACTTGTTACATCTATTCAGAAGATAGCTGATTTCCTGATCTTCCTCCGAACAAGAAAACACCTTTCTGTTTCTGCCATTAAGGGCTAGAGGGCTGCCTTGGGGTTAATTCTACATCTGAGAGACATGAACCTGACTTCCTCTTGGGAAATCTCTGTGCTGCTCAAAAGTTTTTAACAATCTTGTTTTCCTAAAGAACTTAAACCACCTACCTGGGATCTGACACTGGTGCTAAGTAGTCTAAGTCGAGCCCCATACGAACCATTGCGATGGTCATCGGACAGAAACTTGACCCTCCAGACATTTTTTCTTCTAGCCTTGGCTTCATCAAAGAGAGTAGGCGAACTCCATGGTCTGGCTTTTGATGTTAAACATACCAGGGGTTGGGTGTCGGTAGCCTTCGAATTTGTCCCGGAATTTGTTGCCAAGACTCAAAACCCCTCGGTCCGTGATTGACAGATTTATTTCCTTTTCCATCCCTTTCCCTTGGGGATTTTGTTGACAACAATCCAGATGAGTTACTACTATGTCTCATCAGGGCACTGTGTAGTTATCTGAAAAGGACTCGACACCTCAGACCTGGGTGCCAAAGACTTTTTGTTAGCACAGGCTGGAACAAGAAAGAAGTGTCCAAGAATACCATTTCCTTTTGGCTATGTGAAGTGATTAGGCATGCCTACACCTCCTCATCAGTTTCTACTGCCAGTACAGTACTGTGTATGCAAGAGCACACGATATTAGAGGACTAGGCTCTTCCTTGGCATTCAAGAACTTATCTGTTCATAGAATTTTGAATGCGGGTTCTTGGCTTTGCCAAACCACCTTCACATCTTCTACCTCAGGGAAGTTGCCCACAGATCCTTGGACACTTTTTCCTTAGGTCTGGTGGTGGCTGCTCAACAAGTTGTGTAGCTCATTCAGTGCCCCTATTGGGACAGTTTGTATCTTGCCTAAGTTGATGGTATGAAAAAAGAATGATTGAGATGGCTGGTCTTTTTCCTTTTCCATTTCTTCTATACCTACAGGTGGCAAGAAGACTGATCCATCATATGCTGGAACTGGTTAGATACAAGTAAGTAAAGTAGCCTTACTGTTAGAATATTTAATATTCTACATGAATATACCTTTCAGTAGCAAGCCCTTCCTCTCTCTCTGGCAAGGAGAGAGAGGAACGTTAACAAACACATCTAGGTGGCTACCTTAGTTTGTTATGTGAACAGATATAGATCTTTAACTTCCTCCTTTGCAGTGAATCTCTGCATTGTATTTTAGCCCAGTAGTCTGACAGTTAGATACCCATCTATCTAACAAGTCAGAGGCTTGGGTCTCCCTCCTTTGAATTCTCTTATCCAGGAAGTGTGAACAGGTGTGCTGAACCTTCAGTTGGTTCAAGATTCTCTTACCTCCCACCAAAGGTGAGTCTATCCTTATGTTAAGACCCAGGTTTGCTCTGCGTATGAAATGACAAGTTTTAAAATTAATTTGTATTTTTCATAGCTAACAAACCTGCTGTCTTAACATTTACTGCCCACCTCTAGCCACCCCTCTTTTAGTTAACCCTGGGCTGGAAGAAAACTAAATATGTCACGGGGTTGGAGATTATGTCGCTGTCCGCTTCCTTGCTCATCCCCGTGACTGATGCCAGATACCACTAATTCCTTGCATAAACAATTCCTATTGTTTTTTTACCCGATTTCAGTTCCTCATTGGATGGGTTGATATCGTACTCGGCTAGCACTCTCCTAGGCCCGCGTTCGATTCTCCGACCGGCCAATGAAGAATTAGAGGAATTTATTTCTGGTGATAGAAATTCATTTCTCTGTATAGTGTGGTTCGGATTCCACAATAAGCTGTAGGTCCCGTTGCTAGGTAACCAATTGGTTCTTAGCCACGTAAAATAAGTCTGATCCTTCGGACCAGCCCTAGGAGAGCTGTTAATCAGCTCAGTGGTCTGGTTAAACTAAGGTATACTTTTTTACCCTGTTTCCAGCTGGTGCCAAAAGATTTATCCTAATGTTATGACCACAGGTTTGTTAGCTATGAAAAATACAAATTAATTTAAAAATTTGTCATTCTCCAAGAATCAGTCCTTGGACCAGCAATATGAGAATTAAAAATGTCAGCTTGGTGATGTGGTTAAACTACTATTTAATAATAATACTGATGATTTTGTTGTCACCCCTTAGAAATATTTGCACAATTCAGTCCTTTCAGATTTAGAAAAAATCTATTATGTTTCATCAGTCAGAAAGGTCCAGGCCTTTTGGAGTGTGAAGTTTCAGTAAAATTAGTTGACTAATGAAAGAGGAGTAACAGGTTGAAGTTAAGTAAATCATGGTTTTTGAAACCTGTTTTATATATAGTGGGCAAATAATGAAAAACTTTATGTACTGTGTTTGTTGCTAAAGTACTTTTTGTAGGGGAACCGAGTACCTTATTTAGCACGGCATCAATTGCACTTCTACCTCTCAGTAATTTACATTAAAACCAATGTGAACAAGACTTTTGAATTGCATGCTTTATGTACGTTGTGCTTTTGCACATCAAGATATGCCGGTGATTATGTTATTTGTACTTATCTTTTTATTTCTTTTAGTTTGAACATTAATGCAATAACCAGTAAGAACTCTAGTTCCTTGCTGTCCACAACTTACTGTCCATATTTTTATTCAGTTTAAAATCACTACAACCAGAGGTTTAAATATCATTGTAAGTATCAAAGTTGAAATAAGGGGACTTATTGTTTATGAGCATTTGCGTTGTACATTGTAGGAAAAGGAACCCATTACAACAAGCCTGGGAAATCTTTCTAGCCAAAGTGTTATGTATCATATAAAATTCTGCATTACATTTGCTTTCATCACTGTAAGAGACTTGCTCATATAATTGCTGCATTATTTTTAAATAGCTGTACTTACTTTGCTCAATAACCTTTCAACTTGATTCTTAATGCAAGCACACATAAGGTTAAAGTATGTTGGGATAACACTGTTTCAGAAAATCCTTCATTATTTGGGATGCATCTTGCCTGTTGTTAAAGTGAGCTTACACCTTCATGGTGTTATGTGTGATTGGCATTCAAAATAACAATAAATTTATGCTTGGCTGACCTAGTTGGACTGTCTGTAGTCATGTTTCCCACTAGGTGGCACTGGATTGTTTACATTCTTGTCAGAATTCATCCTGCCAGCTTCACATTTACACAGTGTGGTTAGGCTGTGATTTTGAGGCTGTTATTCTTCTGTATGGTATTGTGTTTTTAAGTTTTTTATTATGTTATCTACAGCAAGCAGAGACAGGAGTGTTAGGTTCTCTAGGAACAAGTTTTCTTTAAACTGTATGTATGTATTCGGTTGGGCATGACAGTTATAAGGCATGTGTTACCTGTAGGGGCAGTGATTGTGATTTTTTCTTAGTATGGAATATGCAGAGTGGTGTGATGAGAACATGAACAATTTTGTTAAATGTAGGGAGATGCAAGAGGCCAATGGATTCCGTATGCAGTCAGCCAGGTTTGGCCACGTCTCCTCCATCTATAACCTCCTCTTCCAGTGTCCCCCCGCCATTCCTTGTTGTCCTATAGTTCTGATACCTCTCTTGCAACTCCTGCTTGTTTTCCAATCTTTTTCAGGTTCCACCCAGGAGAGAAGGCATTGGAGCCTTTGTCTGTCCATAGCCTGCCCTCTGGACTGTGAGTCAGTAGGTCTTTTTCTCTGCCAGGGGATGTGTGATTCTGTAGTTATCTAGGAGCCTTATTGATAGTATTCCTGTTACTTCAGTACATCTGAGGTGTGGGTCTGTGCTTCATTTGTACAATCAGTTACTCATCTGTGTCATGTTTTATGTCTTCCATAAGCCTCCCTCTTCTAATCCTTTCCCCCTCTGTTGCCACATGTTCCTCCTCTTTTAACAACTGTGCTTACAGTATTTGGTTTTCTTGTTCAGCTGCTTCTTGTTGTGCATATGGCTCTTGTTGTCATATCAACAGGGTTGTCACTTGAGTCAAAGCTTTTATTTCTAATGGATTTGTTATTGAAGCCCAAAGCAGGCGTTTAGTTTATTGTAGTGACTTCATGCAAGAATCCTCTACCTTCCCCCATCCAGCCGCCTCCCTCTCAGCTGGCCGTTTCGTCGTCTAGTAAGTCACTTCCTCCTTACTAGTCGTCTGACCATCTTGGTTATGCCATTTGGCCACCTGCTGCCTCACCATCTCAGTGTGGGGTTGCTGGCTTCTGCTGTCATGATTGGTTCTTCTTTCAGACGACAGATTTTCACCCCAATTCAGACGATTCTTCGTTGGTTTGAAAGCACTTGATAGACCGTGCTGCTTCACGTAACCTCCCCCCTTTTTTCCACAGACATGGCAAAGATCAGGAGGAGGTCTTCCAAAATCTTCCCATCAGTGTTTAAGATAGAATTAAAATGAAGTCATCAAGCTTTTAACATTACCTCAGTTTGAGTCTTGGATAAAACTTCCCTTAAGAATTTAACTTCAACCACTATTTTCCTTTTAGTTCTTGCAACAACAAAGCATATAAGTGAGCTGCAGGCCCCTTTATTTTCCTTTTAGTTCTTGCAACAGTAAAGCATATAAGTGAGCTGCAGGCCCCTTCT
>NC_089746.1:32574011-32646511 GCF_040412425.1 Macrobrachium rosenbergii
ATGATCGCTTGCAGGCTATGAGGGCCTGTTGGTATCTGCTCCAGCCATGCTCGGAATAACTGGTGTCTGCTAGCTCTAGGACTGCTCCTACTTCCATGGTAACCCCACCCCTCATGCAGCATCTGGATTATGTTCCCGGGTACTGCCTTATACATCCTCTCTGTGTCATTCTCCTTTATATGCTGTTGTCGAAAGAGCACTCGGCAAAATCAAGAAGAGGAGAAGGAAGTTGTCACTGTTGTCTTCGCTTTTGTCTTCGTCATTGAGTGCTGTTGCCTTCTCCCCTTCTTCTTCTAAAGCAAGCTAGCAGAGGAAGAGGAAGATTGCAGCCTCATTCTCCCATGGGAAATCTCATAGAGCTTCCAGCGGCTAGCCCTCTTTTTGCAGAGAGGACCAACAGTCTCTCGCTAGTGTGAGTACTGCTGCAGTCATTGCCTAGCGCATGTGCAACTACTACCCAAAGTTCTCCAGAACCCTGGTGCACTGGTACTGGCCCTGGTGGCCTGCCTACCAGGACCACCAGTACTGGCCCTGGCAGCCTGCTCATCCAGGCTACCAGTACCGGCCCAGGCAGTCCGCTTGCCTGGGCTACTGGTGCCAGGCCTGGTCTCTTGCTGGTGGTACCTCTGCTCCTGTTGCTGAGGGCACAGGTGGAACGGCTACCCATGGTCCCAGGCTTTCAGTACCAGCCCTGGTCTCTCACTAGCAGTACCGGTGCTCCCGTTGCTGAGTGCATGGGAGCAACCACTACCCGGGTTCTTTGGACCCTGGTGTTCTGGTACCAGCCCTGGTATGCCACACCCAGGTTGTCAGTACCAGCTCTGGTCTCACACTGGCAGTACTGCAGCACCTCTGCTTACATTGCCAACTGCATGGGTGCAACTGCTCCCAGTGTTCTTCATCATGATCATGATCATGAACTGGTCCCAGTGGCCTGCCTGTCTGGGCCACCGGTTCCTTTCCCCCGCTGGTGCTGACCCCGGTAGCCTGTCTATTGGGGTTGGCAAGGGTCCCTAGTCTACGGACCTAGTCCCAGCTGCCAGTACAAGCCAGTGAAAAAAGGTGAGCAGAGAGCATGCAGGTGATTCCTCGCCCTCCTTCCTACTCTTCAATAGAGCATTCCAGGGGTCCTGGGACTGTGGCCTGGCAACCAGCCTGGTCGTTCGGGCGAGGCATTAGGAGGTCCCCTGCTCAGTCTTCTTCTCTTGTAGAAGCCTTGGATTCTAAGTAGATTGAAGCACACTCGTGGGACAGCCCCGCCCAAGTTCACGTGAGCAGGACCAATCTCCCCGACCCAGGCAGACATCATCATCATGGATTGTCGACTGCCCATGGCCTTGCTTACCAGCTTACCTGCCAGGACTTCAGATTTCAGCAGGCAGGGCAAGGGTGCTCGCGATCTCTTACTTGTTCCTTCCTCCTACTCAGAATTTTTTTCTGGGAGAGGGGAGCCAGACAGGTTTGAGGCTTAGGACTGGGAAAGTTCTCGCTCCTATCCCAGCCTGCTACACAGAGGCCTACGTTCCTGGTCCGTTCCTTGGACTGGACAGGACATACACCAGATGATTAAGAGATCACCAAGGGCTCTGGTGAGTGTTTCTCTCCTATGGAGTTGCAGAGTCCTATTGTAGAGATCACTAGAATGATACGTCAATTTAATGATCTCAAGGAAAAGACTATCTTTTCTTGCTCCGTGCTTCCCCAGGCAAGAGATTTCTCCCTGGTCCAGCTGTTCATGCAAGGCACTTCCTCCACCTCTAGGTCACCAAAGGAAATATCACGTTCTCTCAGAGAGATCATTGCTGTCTATTAGGTTGACCCAGACCTGACTCGTCTGTGCCCTGGTTTGTCACCAAAACGTCTCCATGTGGAGGGAGTCTCCCTATCACAAGTGGAGGCAGGGGCACCAGAATTGACTGCCAGAGCAGCATTCCAGTCAGTCTTGTAGATCAATCTTTGGGTCTGTCATTGGCCGAGATTGTATTTTCCTCAAGCTTCTGTACACCTGAGGAGAATGCAGCCCTCAAGAGACTGTTACTCTGGTAGGTAGTGATATTTTCTACTTCCTCCATTAGACAGCAAACCTGTCGGGGCAAGATGCTGTGCTGTTTCAAACTTCTAAGTTTGTTGGGTCCGAGTCAGCTTTGGAACTCAGGAATGGAATGGTTCTGGGATTCTCCCCCCTTTGCTAGAGGAAGGGGGAGGCCTCAGTGGACAGGCTGAGAGACACAGCAGCAGGGAGGGTCCTCCTTTTGGATTCTGGTTGGCAGATTCAGAATGGGAGAGCAGAAGTTCCTGTCTCAGCAAGAACAACCCTCTTGGCAATGGTACCTCATTCTAGGTTACCTGTCGTCATTGTAGAATTGGACCCTAAAGGGCAGCTTCACCTCCTCGGCCTTTAGCAAAGGATGAAGGTGAATGGGTCTCCAGTGGGAAACCCGCCCTTTCTCTCATCTTTCTCTGTCGGAGGAAGTGAGGAGAGAGCTAGCTGGGTAGTTAGATGACAGGAGGCTTTCTTTAGGGGTGCCGTTGGGCACTCCCCCTCCAAGGTGCTCTTGTTTTTTGGATGCATCTGCTAGGGATAGAGCGCACCTGGAAGAATGTTGGTTGCACGTGTGTGGGACTAGAACAACAGACACCTCCACATCAGAGTCCTGAAACTCAAGGCAGCTTTTTTAGCCCAACAAGTTTGGGACCAAGTGGTGGGACTCTCCGTGGTGTTGATGAGTGACAGCACTGTGATAGTGGCATATGTCAACAAGCAGGGGAGAGTGGTGTCCTTCCAGCCACCCAGGTTTATGTGCAGGTACACGAGTGGGTAGTATCACACTTGATGGAGCTGTCAGTCTGGTACATTCCAGGGTCTCAGAATAGGGTGGCAGACAATCTCAGTTGCCAGAGCCCTGTGATATCCCTACACCAAGACATTGCGAAGAGACTCTTCGAGTTAGGGGTAGTCTCAGCCATGATCTCTCCATAACTGGTATGACAGAAGTTCTTAAGCCTTCCTCTCCATTTTGTCTGATTCATTAGGCGATCAACAATGGCAACACGCCAAGTGGTTTCTGGACCTGCTGACTTATTTTATGAGAGAGAATCCCCCCTGGCTCAGCCTTCTGTGCCAGCTGCATGTTGAGAGGTATCACCAGGTGGTGGAGGTGATGGCATTTCATGCCTGGAGACTATATAGCATCTTCTGTGAGCAAGTGTTGTTTCTCGGCACGTGACAAGATGTCTGGATACTTATGGAATATTCAGTGGCTGTGTACCAAGTGAAGTGAACTGTCTTCTGTAGTTGTAGTCGACAGGGTATTTCTCTAATCAGAGCTTTTATTCAGTACGTATTGGACTTCTTTTCCATGAGAAGCGTCTCATTGTCTCTGCCATTAAGGGCGAAAGGGTGATAGAGCTGCCCTTGGTCAAGTATTTCAGTTGAAGGAAATAGATCTCTCATCCCCATGAGGGATCTTTTTACTTCTGAGAAGTTTCAAGAGTCTTGCCCACCTGGTGAACCCAGGCTCCTGAGTGGATTGCAATTTTCATCTTAAGGAGCCTAGCTTGTACACTTTGCGAACTGTTAAGAGGGTTGTCAGAGTTCTGACTCTTAAGACTGTTTTTTCTTTGCTCATCCTAGCTTTGGTGAGCTTCATGGCCTTTGATGCTAAGCACTTAAGGGGAAGGGGATCTGTTATACTCCAAGTTGGTCCTGGAATTCGTAACCAAGACTAAAGGACTTTGTAGGTATGATCAGAACGAGATGCTACTGGACAATATGGTATCTGTTGATGCCTCTTCATTAGTTTTGACTTGGCCAAGGAAGAGGTGCCCAAGAGCACATACTCTTTCAGGTTTCCTGAGATAGCAGTGGGCTTACTCTTCATCTGACGTGGTAGATGGGAATTCAGTCCAGGCGAGAGATCATGAGGTTGGGCCATCGCCCCATCCCTTGCATTCTGGAAGCACTTGTCAGTTCAGCAGGTAATACAGGCAGGTGACCACATTTACCTTGCTCATAAGTCTTTGGACATGGTTTTCCTTGGATCTTGTGGTGGCTGCCCAACAAGTTGTGTGGCTCATCCTGCTCCCATAGGTGACACGTGCATCTTGTTTAAGGTGTTCGGTAAGCTGGAGAGGTGTGTGAGTAACTGGTCTCCTTCCTTCTCTCTTTTATCTCTTTTTCAATCTCTTAAGACAGAGGCAGGTAGCAAGCTGTCGTGTGCTGGATGGATGAGTTTGCGGGTGACTAAATGATGAGAGTATCCTGTCCTTCCTCTTGTGTAGATGGTTTAGATGCATGCACCCTCTCTCTCTAGACAAGTGGGGAGAGGGACAGAGTATATAACAAACCCATTAGTCTTACCAACAACTTTTATTGTCTCTGACACTCTTAGGTTCTTCCAAGCTTTTTTTCAAAGTAATGACACATCATTACTTTAAGCCCAGAAGTCTAGCAGTTACAACATCCTATATGTCCAACAAGCTAGAGGTGTGGGATTCCTTCCTCAGCTCTTCCAGACCAGGAAGGTATTCCCGGGTGGGTAGAACCAACCAGTCAGTTCAGAGATTTACTTAGACTCCACCCTCCCATAGGTAAGTCTCCTATGTAAAGACTGAAGGGTTGTATTTGTGTAAGAACAAATAGCAAATTTTTTAAAGTAATTTATATTTTTGCTAACATACAAACCTGAAGGTCTTTATATTTACGGCCTACCTCAGCCACCCCTCATTCTGATACCTAGGCCGAAAGGCAAGAGTGGGCTGGGTTTCCCCCCTACTGTTGGTAGTTAACAACCTTGTCTGAAAGCTAAATGGCCAGCTCACATCCACAAGCTAAATCCTATGTAAAGACCTTCAGGTTTATATATTAGGAAAAATACAAATTACTTTAAAATAAAAATTTGTTATTTTGTATTTTTGTAGGTATGATGATCATTTTTAGCTCACAGGGACAAATGTCCAGAGCACTATTTTTATACCCAGGCATTGCTGATTTCCTTGGATGGCAGGTTAAAATACCTAGAGTTCCCAATAAATTTTTGAAGTTTCTAAAGTACAATTTTCATTGTCGTTTGGCAGGTTCCTTACTGAAATACCTTACTGGAACAGTCTCTCCTTTCCATTACTTTACTTTCGCCTTTAACCTTGGCACATCCATTGAAAAGAAGACACCACATTATTATATCCACTGAATTATATTTCAGTGATCTGACAGCCTTTCTATTGATACTTTTCATCTTCCACTAGCTTTGTTTTTGTGTTGTGTGAGCTTGTAGAAAGGTGTTGCTGAAATGATTTGTTATATTTTCTTTAACAAGAAATTCTTGTCTGAAGAACAAGCATTGGGTAATGAATGATTAGAAGGAGCCCCACACCTATAACATGGTTAGTAAACTTCTATTTTCTCTGCTAACCTTAAATTAGACAGTATCTTTTCATCCCCCTTTCTGTACGAATCAACAAAGAATGAACCATGTCTTTAGATTCAATTGCACTGGAGCTGTTAGATATTCTAAAAAAAATCTATGAAAATAGAAAGCAACTTTTAATCCACAGTCGGAACAAGTTATTTGTGTTTTGTACTCAGGGACAAGCTGTTTTTGTTTTGCACTTTTATGGACTGAATGAGATGAAAAATTGAAATGCAATAAAAAAGTGGCTTTGGATGTAGTCATAGTTGGCAAGATGTGAGAAAGGGAGTGTTTTCCATATGCTAATGAGCTAGTTTAGCCTTGATGACCCCTCTACTTTTCAAAACTTTATTAGTCTATCCAGGAACCAGTTCCTTGGAGATATGTCCCAGGTAAAGTTGAGTTGGCATTCATAATTAAATTTTGTTGTTTGTGGTTTTGATGAAATATGTAAACAATGATCTGAATTCAGCTGATCATGGCAGAATAAAAACAAAACATATGAGAGGTGGGAATAGATATAGTAAATAGATTAGGAAAACTGTATATTTTTTGTCAATACAAGTAAATGTTTGTTATATCAGTTTCTTAATATTATGTAGTCCATGTATGTTTGTAATATCTAGAATTGTGGTGACTACCAGTAGAGATTTCCATTTGATTCTGAAAATTGACAGATATTGACAATAAGCAGAAATATGGAAAAAAGAAGAGAAAAGTCTTTTTTGTGACACTGCCTTAACTGATTTATTCTGCAAAAGTGGCAAAGAAGTGATGAAGGAACCAGGTAAGGAATTGCATCCCTCCCTATTTGGCCTTCTATAGACTTGTGTAAACTTTGGTTTTACTTGTTTGCTGAGAATCAGTGGGATGGTTGTGTGGAGCATTGTTTTGTATTTATGAAATGTAAAATTTGATTTAAAGTGTTTTGATGTTAGGTTCCAGTAAATGTATTTTAAAGTTTGTGTTAAGATGGGCTTAAGTATGATGCAGGATTGAATTATAATTAATCATAGTTTGTATATAAAGCTTATTGTAAATGGAAGTTTGAGATCATGGTTCAATATATTTTCGTAAAAATTACTTATGGAGCTTAAAGAGGATATTTTTCAGTGTTTGTTACCTAAATGTTGACTTGCTAAATGTGTTCTTATATTTGAGCTTCAGGTTGCTGTTTCATAACAGCTGGTTGAAAGTGAACAAGTTTAGTATCAACAGTGCATCTGTTGATGTTTATTGTAGAAAATTTCCATGAAGTTTTTAGGTACTGTATAGGATGGCATGAAGGGAAAATACTGTAAAATGGTCTACTATACTATATATATTCTAAATTAGCACACAGTAGGTGTTATGTTTTGACATGGCATACTCTCTAGTCATATGATAGAGGTATGTATTACATATACTCTAATGCTATTTGCTTTTTATTTGAAACTGCAGAAGAATCCGCAATAGTTATTCATAGAGTTCATCATCTGAATATGTTGCACATGACATTAACTGCCGTGATGTTTCCTTGCTCTGCAATAGTCCTTTAATTTTGGTGACAGTCATGCATAGGTTAGTTTTGATATCACATATACAGTAACTGTAATCAAATACAGTTTTCTTCCATTTCATATATTATACTGAACTCAGTAGTGTTTTTACTAGAAAAAATGGAACTCATTTTGTGTACAAAATATTTATTTTCATTTTATTGTATAGCACAGATTATGTCTGTAAATAAGAACTCACTTTTATCAGGTAAAATTTATACATATATTTTTTATTTGGGATGTCAGTCCAAAAAGGCAAATATATCTTTAGATTAAGCATGAAAGGGTTTGTCATGATTATAAACACTGTCAAGGTCAGTTCCTAGTTACTTATTGTTGCATTGGCTGATTAATTTAGCCATGAGATCCTCATCGGTTATAAAATTTTTGGTAAGGAACATTAGACCTAATAGTATAATAAAATGAAGCATTACAAGTCTAATAGTACATAAAATGAAGCATTACAAGTCAATGAGTATGGTTTTGTGGTTATAATTTTGGCAAATCCACTGTGATTTTATATTTTGTGCTGCATTTCCATGAACATAATGTTAAGGGAATTTAAGGTAAATGCACTCTTAAGCACTGTTGTCAGAATCTCAGAAATGATTATTTGGGTACTTGCAGAGGAAATGTTAGTACCACATTCTTATATTGACAGTATCTTTGAAATTTTGCTGTAACTCTTGATGACTGTTCCTAGTTTCCAGTAGTCTTTCCAAATAGGAGTAAGTACTGTACTTTTTACAGGGTGTAGATTTAGTTTTTAAAAAAGAATGTTTTAGTGACCATTGATACATAAGTTTAGCTTAATTTTACTGTTGTGCCACTTTAAACATAAAAATCCATATAAAATGAGTAAATTTGGGAACTAGGTTGTGGTTGTAAGTGCGTTCATCAGTTTTATGTTTGATGCAGGTGATTATGCATGGGATTTTTTTTTTTTTTGCACCAAATTCTAAATATTTTGAAAAACATTCTTTTTTATATCCAGTTTGTGTTTAAGATTGAAATAGACTATGGCCAATGAATAAATTTTTTTCTGCATATGATGATTTCTTAAATGGTCATAGAGAAATTAATTCTAGTAGGTACTAGCTCAGACATGTTCTTGAAGTTCTTAGGTCTTGCCAGAGGAGCTGATCATTTTAAGTGTTCGCCTTTCCTAGGGCTGTAGTTAATCAAGATATGCATAGTTTCTAGTTAACCAATTAACACTCCCCTAAGCTTTAAAACTTGTATAATAAGTTCATTTACACTTTTAGGAGTATAATGCATATGGTATTGTTTTTAATGTAATTTTGCAAAAACGTGTGAATTGAAATGAAACATTGAAACTGTCCTGTGATTGTAAAGTAACATTGTTGGTTAAATGTAAATCTTACAATGACCACAGATGGGTCAGTCTTCACAGAAATTTTTTGTTGTAATATTCCATATTTAATTATTTTGAATGAGGCAGTCAAGTTAGGAAGAAAGTAAAATTGTAAATAAAAAAAAAAATTTGATGCTGTATTAAGTTTGCTGTTGTAGAGAACCAGGTGGTTCTTGTTAAATATCAGCAATATAAAGCAAAGAACTTCCATATTTCCTAGTTTTAGGTGATCTTTGTCATATTTCCTAGTTTTAGGTGATCTTTGTCATTATATTTATATTTTATTTTTGAGTCTCACAATGGTAAGACTCTATTGCAAGATTTTTGACAATTGTGGCATTGCTCAGGGGTTCCCCTGTATAATGGAGTAGATTTTACATTTGTTTTCCAGAATCTATGTAAACATACTTGGCACAATGGTGAATTATTATTTAAGCAATACTGGTGCACATGAAGGGTATATTTTTTGAACTGTTTTGATATATTTTGCCTGTGTGTAATATGTAATCACTGTAATAATGTAAAAATTGCTATTGCACATAAAAGCTACATTTTTGTGGCTTTTCAAGATATGTTTTTCCTGTGTGTATTGGATATAATGATTTTACCTCTGCATACAGTGAACAGATCTCTTATTGTAGTTGTGCACATTGTTTTCTCTACAACCAGTTTGCCAAGTAAGATAATTATTCTATAATGAAGGTCTTCTGTCATTCTCACTGTGAGCACTGTATCCCTCTGCTATGTGGTGTCCCTATTTACAACAAAGATAACTTCTTTACTTAGCCAGCTACTGACTGGACATGATGTCTATACCATGCATTGCATACTTTATTGTTTATCTTTACCCCCTCTCTGGATGAAGTAAGTATTCATTTCTGTTCACTTTTAATAAGTACAGATGATAGGAAGGGTTTTTTTTTATTGTTTTTCCCATTCCAACAGAAGAGAAAAACCTGCCTTCAATTATGTTAATGATCTCTTGTATTACCCAAGAACAGTTGTTCAATATTGTTTTGCTCTTCCTTTTGAGCAGAGGGTTATTGTTTAAGCATTACATTAAGAGACTATTAGCATGTTGTACATTTTATTTTTGTTTTTGATTATCTAAACATAGCTGTACTTATTCTATATTTTGTATGTTATGTGTCTTTGAAGTGCACTAACATACAGGTATACATTTTCTTCCCATTCTTGTTTATGACATCCTTACTAAACAGATTTTTAACATCTCAAGAATGCATCTAAGTTTAGTTGGTTCACAAGTATGAAATTAACAGGAATGATTTCCAGATCTTTATTTTCTGCTGAATGTTCAGGAGACCTATAAATATGACCCTACATAGTGAGATAATCACTCTTTCCGAGGTTTCATCCAGTATTTTACATGTTGGACCTTTATGTCTAAAGATTATCCAGCAAACCTTTAAACAGAGGGGAAAATGCACAAGACATAGCACAGTAAATTTTACTATTACATCAGCAATCAACACTGGACCTTTACCCATGCATTCTGAATAAAACAATTCCCATGTTGAAGTAAGCTTAACCTGTCTTCAAATTATTGGTCACACTCATTTAACACATGGATATTTAATGAATAACCCACTTGATCCAAACCCTGGATAAAGAGAATGTAGGTCGACACTAACAATTGAATAAATTTTATGTGAAGGACCTGGCTACAATCAACAAGTGTCAGGTTTTGGAAACAAATCGGTTAAGAATATCAGGAGTGCCTTGTAACATTTTTGTTTCACCCAGTTATCAAATTTTTAAAATATTGTGATTTTTAACCATTATGCACAGTTAATAACCTTCCTGTGTCAAGACATCAGGTGAAAACACATTGTTAAACACCTGGAATACCAAGATCATCAGCAAAATGTAAAAATATGAAAACATTTTTAGACATCCCTAAAAACATGTTTATGGTATATCTCAAAATGTATTCACATACAAATCACTACACAATGGAAGCAAATACATATTCTTTTCAATTTGGGACCTAGTTGACATGCATTTTGATAACTGAAAGGCTCTTGCTGTATTTATTGTGTATTGTATTGCATTCATTCATTTTTCATTAGTTTCTTATTCTTAAACCAGTTATAATGTACCACTTACCTTTAGACTACAATATTTTTTAGATTACCTGTATTTTTATTCCATTCATCTCTCATTCTCTTTCATCATAAATGCACTGGTTGCACAAAAATTTGAGGTTGAACTGCATTCATTTATTAACTGTTATGTCTGTGGCTGAGTGGTTGATTTCTGACATTTACATAAATAGCCTTGCTAATGGCCACAGTGACATAAACGGGAAAAGAACATGGAAAGAATAGGTAAGGTCGCCAAAGTGACAATGCTAGTACTTTTCCAATTACTTTAATTACAAATTACAGGGTCAATTAAGTGTAAATAACACTAGGACACCATTTAACAATTCAAAATGAAAAGAACCCATTTGCAAAGGGGCACAATAATAATAAAGGAGAATCTATTCCCTGAGGCAGAAAATAGCAAAATAGGGGATTTGGCTGAGAGAGGGATGCTACTGGTGTACAGTTCACAAAGCATCCAAGTGTTCTTACAAAAGAGCTCTTAAATTAACAAAAAGGGGTCATAAAAGGAGAGACAGCTAGCTACAAAGTTTCCTCTCGCTTCATATTTTCGTTTCTTTATTTATTCTAAGAATGTTCAGTTTTTCTTTGAGCTTAAGGCCTGATATTTATAACAGCTCCCCCTTTTTACAGGCCTTCCTGACCATTTCAGGTTAGAAGGTCTGGCAGAGAGGGCACTGCTTGAGGAGAACAGAGACTAATTAAGCACCTAACCATTCAATTTAATTTAAGCATAAACATAAGTTGGAATACTGTAAGGTTAACAAAGAATCAGCCCTAACTGAGGCTTAAGAGAAGTGCCTATGTTTAATTTACAGAATATACTGTCTGTGGGTTGACTAAAGTTATCAACTAATGGAATACCAGACAGAACTTAGCTAACACAGCAACATTCAAATGACTAATTAGCTCACATACAAATGATACAACCCTAACATAATTGAGGATGTAATCTACTCATGTTAAATTATGGGGAAAGGTTGAGCTGCTCCCAAAAATCAATAATAAAAATAAAAAATAAATGTAAGATCAAGTAAGCACAAATTTAATGTAACAAAAAAAAAAATGGTATATTCAACTAATTATTTCATAATATACAACACAACTGGTCAAAGTAGGAGACAACCTAGGCATCCTTCTCTGGGCAAGGTGCCAGGATTGCTCTGTTAAGATAAGGCACTGTGATATATCGACACTAGTGCCATGAGAGCTCAGTGGCTCTGTTAACTACCTGGACCTTCTTTGCCCCTTACATCTCTTCTTCCTTGATTTCAATCAAGCCTTAGGCCGAGGATTCCTAACTGGAACCTGGGTAGGTGTCTCCAGAAGAGACTGAGAAGGCCCTTGGGCTAGGTCAGGGCCCTCAACAGGATTACCTTTGAGACGTAGACCTGGAGTAACTATTGGTGAGGACAAAGAGGAGGTTGCTGTACTGTAAGAGGTTCGCAGGTTACAAGGACCAACTCAGGCGCTGGGGAGGAGCTCCCACTGTGGTCAGGGGTATCTGGGAAAGACCCTACTGAACTTTGGGCTAGCTCTCAGCCAGACACTGATAGCGGGGCCAGGCCGGTAGACGAGAGGGGGCCGAATTGTGATCTCCTGAAGGGAGATTGGCATTGTGCACTGGCACTGGCACTAAGGCAGGCTCAGGAACAGGATTTGGAGAGGAGACTTAACTGGCATTGGGACCAAGAGTGCCAGACGTCCAAGTTTGTACAATTCATAAGGAACCAGAACCTGGCTTGGTTGTGGGCTCAATGACCGGGCTGGGCGGAGCAATCCACTGGCCAGGCATAGGCACTGGCTGCGGCTCAACGGCAGGACTTGTGGAAGGCCTGGAAAGGGCTGGAAAGAGGGGTCCTGTCCTAGGAGGAGATCATAGCCTCCAGGAATTTTATTGGATATTATTGACTACTCCAAGCATTCAAATCCTACTTTTATGGGGTCTAGTGACCCTCAATCGGACTGTCACGCCTCCAATTATCTAAGACTTCAATAGTTATAGGCTTGTTTTCCTCAATAATGGCCCCACAGGGTACTTTCCTTCAATAATGGCCCCATAGGACACTGTCTCACCGTATAAGGGAGATCTGAACGCCAGTGTCTTCAAAAGCCGAGACCTGTTGGGCACAATAATGACCTTGAGTGCAACATAAATAAGGCCCTCAGCTGGGAGTCCTAAAAAGGATGAATGAGTGGCCACCAGAGCAATGAAGGTGGCAGTTTTCTTTCCAGGGCAATCCCTGAAATTGGTGGAATGCCCATACTGCTTACAAGTGTGACAATAAACTGCTATAATCTCTATGAGGAGCAGTTACGGTAGAAGTAGGCTGGGAGTTCTGGTTAGGGGGGGGGATCTTTGTCACGGCTCCCCCTTTAGCTTTACACTGGGCTTCTATATGTCCTAATTTGTTACAATAAGTACACACAGGTGGCAATGAAGATGGTATGTTTCTTGGTCGGACTGATAAGGCAGTGGGGTCAGGAGGGACTATGTGCCTGTGGGAGGTACTGGTGGATGGGTGGTACGTCTCGTACGCATCGGCCATGCAGCAGAAGTCACTGAAAAGGACTGACTGTTTCTCACTACTGTAATGTGTAGGGCCAAAGGGCCAGGTGCATAATGGAGAAAGCCCTCAAGCTGAAGTTTATTCAGCAAGTCTTTGAACTCCTTGCACTCCAAGGCGTCAATCCACTACCATAAGGTGTGAGTCTTTTCATAGGACCAGTCGGACCAGGTTTGGCTGATCTCCTTGAGAAAACTTCGACATCTTTTGCCTCCAACGCTGAGGTGTAATCTCATGTGCCATTGCTACGGCCTTCCTGATCACTTCAAGGTTTCCCTTTTTGCCATTTTCTAAGGAATTTAAGGTGTCCTGACCCTTTCTTTTCATGTGTTTTGCAAAAATCATGGCCTTCTCAGTGTCAGTCGGATTGTACTCAAAGAAGAGGGTATCTGCATGGTCCAGCCACGCCTCTGGCTCTGCGTCATTCCAGCAGGGCACGAGGTGGCTGATATTTGAGATAGTGGAAGGAGCTGAGACAGGGTTGGATGTTTGGCTTGGTGTTGGGCCAGTGCCTTTGCTTGGCTTTTTCAATTTCAGCTTTCTTCTCCTTTAAGGCTATCTCTTTCTCCCTTAGGGCTAGCTCATGCTGGCGCTGCTTCTCGGCCTGCTTCTTCTCTTCTTGTCTCAGCTATTCCAGCTGCAATTCATACTCCCTTTCCTCTTCTCAGGCTTTCTTAGCAGCAGCTACGTGGTCCTGAACCCATCTGGTCAACTGTTCTCCTTTTAATGCCATAGTTTTACCTATGTCGGTGAAAAGTTTGTACTCCTAAGCAGATATGTTGCTGATGCTTAGAGAGGGGTCTGATTTCCCAAAGAATGTCAAAATTTTAAGATGGCCACACAAACAATTGTGTGGAAAATGAAATGGCACTCTGAACTGGCAGCGTGTAAGGAAGTGGGCTTTAGAAGGCTCCACTGGAATGGAAGGAATGGTGACATTAGGAATGAGAATGCCTCCTTGTGATAAAGATGGCACTGGTACTAAAGTGCAATGTGGTTCTGAAGAACTAGTGGATTGTTAAAAAAGAACACTGGGTAACATGCGCACAGACAGCACCGGCTATAGTGCAGAGGTTATGGGTTCTGAAGAACGGAGATATGACACACTACGAGTTTTACACACAGGTGTGGGTGAGTTCTGAGGAACTAAATAATGTGAGGCACCTAGGTGCAATTAATGGGTTTGCAAAGCACAAAATGTGTGGATTGGTTCACCAGGAATCGTGGACTGTTACGAAGAACAGCAGGCTTGTTCACAAAGGACTGTTAGGTTAAGCTTACACGAGGCAATCAATAGGCTAGCCAATCATGCATAGGCTGGGTGCTTAAAGCAATTAATTAAATGACACGTAGTTGACGATGGCACATATGGAGGCTGTGCAATAGCATAGAAATGCTTAAAGGGCACAGACAGAGCCAGCTATGAGCAGAGATTTTGTTCTATAAGAACAGGTTAAATAATTAAATGGACATTCAGGATGACAAAGTGCAATGGGTAAAATAAGCAAGGACAGGCTACTAATGAGTTTGCAAATTTCATGATTGTATTAGTATATTTAGGAAATAAAAAGCCCAGAATGGAAATGGATGGAATAATTAAATGTAAGTTCAATTGAAAAAGATAAAAATAACGGATACCAGGCAGATTCCCCTGCTTCCCAGACATACCTTTGCAATTTGCGTATGCTTCATAAAGCAATTAGTGCTGTTCCTTCCTTTAGATGTGTGGCAGGACGTCACTTGTGGATGCTAGGTTGCCTTCAGGATAGAGAGGCTGTTAGGAGAAGGCTCCTTGGAGCTGGAGGGACAGCTGTAACTCTGATTAGGGTTCACTGGCTACTGACTTTCGGTCTTGTGGCCAGTTGGACCAGGGGTGTTTTTCCTCAGGATCTGCCCTCTGGCTATCTCACCTTGTACAAGTCCTGAAAAACAAAGCAATCTGCTGGCAGAAGATAGCAAAACAGGGGGCTTGACTCTGAGAGATGCTACTGGAGTACAGTTCAAAAAGCATCCTAGTGTTCTCCCAAGAGAGTTCTTAAATTAACAAAAGGTGGTCATAAAAGGGGAGACAGCTGGCTACAAAGTTCCCTCTTCCTTAAAATTTTCATTTCTTTATTTATTCTAAGAATGTTGTTTTTCGAGCTTAAGACCCGATATTTATAACATACTGTAACCTCTCATGGATTTCTTTTGTTATATTTTTTATTTTATATATTATACTGTTTACATTTTTTTATATATTTCACTTGTCTTTTTCTTATCATAACCCTATATGTGAAAATGTTAATAGCAAAATTAATAAATAGATATAAGGCTAAAAGCTTGAATGTGGATTGTCTTCAAGCATGGAGCAGCAGAGCAAATGCCCACTTTGCTATTGTGATACTTAAAAAATAAGAGCACAGGGGAGAAAAATGTGTTGGTTTTAGGTGGGCAAAAGTCGATTGGGGATTTGTTGTTTGGATGTGCATTATGAAGCCACTAGAGGCCTTCAGTACATATGATCAAGCAAGATGGCTATGAAAGGAATGTGGGGAAAGTAAACTACTGTATATAATAATAACCTTACCCAAGGCAAAAGTACAATTTTCTTTAGTTAATGGTTAAATAGGAGCACATCTCTTTCCACTGTCTCTGTTCCATAGTGAGATGAAGTACCTTGACATGCCAAAATTTTTGGAGGTTAGGATCTTTTGATAAACTTCATGGAGGAGATTCTTGAGACCTGCAGATAAATTATGAAATAGGACCCTTATATGATATGAGAAACCATATAAGGTCATCACACAAACCTTTGGATTGAGTTTCTTCTTGGTAGTTACTTTAAACCAGTGGAAGGACTTGAAATCTTCCCTTCAACACAGTTTATTTAGCTAAGAAGCTAACAAAAATAGTCAAGGAATGGCACATTACATTCATCATCTTAACCCTACTGACTTCGGTAGGGGGCAACCTGAAGGTTTTGCACTTTAAGCAGTACCTACAAAGGAAAATATTGCACAAAACTAGTTGTAAGAGACTTTTTACTGTGTGTATCAATATACCACCTAAACTATCTCTTTACACACCAAAAAACATCATACCATTTATACAATGGGAGGTGATTCTTTGTTCATACGTACTGACAATGTCAAGATGGAGTAAGAGCTTTTCTCTTGTTACGTTTGAACAATAGTAATAATTTTAAAATTATTAATGTTTCTTGAAAATATTAGCAAAATGGATAAATCAGTAAATGACTAAAAGCCTGGATGTATAGTATCTTCACTAAGGATGGAGCAGCATTGCAAATACTGTACCCACATTGCCATGGGGTTTAGTTATATTCATGGTGATATTTTTTATAGGATCAATAGTCACAATTAAATTACCAATAACCTAGCTTCCTTTCCCAATTCTTCCTGATCCTTCAGCACCTGGTAGCAATCTGATTCAAACTAAATAGCTACTTAATACTGTAGTCCAAAGGCATCTGTATTTTAGCAATTTATTCTGACTAAAGAACTCAGCATGAAGCATTCATGCTATGTCGTTAACTTATTCCAAGATGGAACTCAAGTAAAAAACAACGTAGGTTGAGTAAGCACTCTGAAAAATTACCTAGGTACTATAAATCCTTATAAGCAACCCCATGACATCCTTAATACATGTACAATAAGTTGTTCAATCATCAAACATTTTGCTCTTTTTAATATAGTATATATATATATATATATATATATATTATATATATATATATATATATATATATATATATATATATATATATATATATATATATATATATATATATATATATATATGTGTGTGTGTGTGTGTGTGTGTAAAGAAAAACAAAGAATTAATCATTGCAAATAAGACAACATAAATAATACCCACACCATCACACATCCAAATTTACTGCCAAGAACTAATGCTGCCACATGGGAATATGGTGGAATTAGAACATCATGTACCAAGACATAATTTTTAAAAAGTTTTTAAAGCTTTTAAATGGTTTTATTGTGTATACACATTATATTTTTCTAAAGGTATATTATTTTGTGTAAGGTATTTAAAAATGTTTAAATATGAAATGGCACTTTTCTATTGATTTTTGCATTTTTGTTGCCAATGAATGAACACTGGCAATATGTATGTAAAACTGTGCATTATGCACTATACAGTATAGCCAAACATCATGTAAAGAGGATAATATTTTTAAGCTTTTAAATGAGTTCTTACTGTAAATTTCATTGCTTTATAGTATTTTATACATCTTAACATTTTCATTTGATTTGGCCCAATTTTTGTTTTTATAGCATTTTAACATTCATTGCTGACCGACGTAAAGATGCATAAACTGATGTAAGTTGATTTTTATTTTTCCTTTTGATTTTTACTAAAAACTGCCATAACATCAGAAATGCCTTAACTCAACATAACTGGAGGTATAATTGTAAAACATAACTTATTTGAGTCAAGAATATCCTATGTGATCAGACTTCATAAGACACTCTAAACTTGAATAAAATGTTTGGCTTTTCATACCCACCTTTTCCCACAATATCTAGTATAATCTGATACTAAGTTGCCTTTACAAGCCTTTCTCCTTTACATACATGAATTTGTGTATTGCAATAACATATCCAGATATAAAAACTATTCCATAAATCCAAGTTATGTTTCTCCAGCTCACTAAGATTATGAATAAATCTGATGATGCAGTGAGTTTGAGAGAGCTCCACTGGTGTCATACTGTGCTCACATGGGAGGACGACATAAGTTTTTTTTTTTCAAGAATACCTTTTGTTTTCTGGTTGTCTTGTCATTCAGTGAATAGTATGCCTCGGTAAATAAAGAGGGTAGTCTCCATAAAACATAAATGACTTTCTTATTGTATTTTTGAATGTTGAAGATTACATGACATTTTTGTATGCTAAGAACACATGACATCACACAATGTTCCAGTGCCTCTATTTTCTAGGATACTGTACTACTAAACTTGTTACAATTTTTTTCATGCCACCAGACAAGGTGCTATGATAACTGTGCTTAAAAGCAGCTGACTAGGTGTGGTATTGTGAAGCATTCTAAGTTCACGAGCTGCAGTATGTAGCTGTTAAAAGTGTATGTAATGCTACCATTTGGCAGTTAAGCTTTTTATTTTAATATGAATAACTAAAGAGGAAAATTGTGGTATGCCTTACTTATGAATAATGGCATATTAATTTGAATTTGCACATCTAAAATATGGATGCCCACTGTGAGTTGTCCTGGAGGGCTGAAGACTGAATCCACATAATCATAGTGTGTCAGATTATAGTAAAATCCTCTTCATTATGGAAAGATATTTTTTATAACCTTCGTTACAATTGTCATTACCAAATTAATAGCTTTTAAATCAGTTGTGCAATACATGTATGTTCAATGTGGTTTAGTAATTGCTATTCTTTTCAGAGGTTTTCCACATGAACATTATTTTCTTTTTATATTTATTCAAGATGAAAAAGGAAAGTAGCTTTTTTAAAGTAGTGTCTTACATAACATAATTCAGGAACAAAAAACTTTTAAATGATGTAAAGTTCCCTTATGAAACAGACAGAAGCTAGCATTTTCAAGTGAATTATGTGTATCCATAAAATTTTTTTGTTAATTACTGTATTAAGGAAAATAAAATTAAATAAATACAAAATTCTGACTGACTTTTGTTTACTTTATTACCATATAACAGGATTAAATCATCTATAATGGTTACTAGATGATGTATAGACCAGCTAAACCAATGATTGGCTGTGATGCTGTAACTGGAACATTGAAAAAAAATGTGCAAAAACATCAAGAAGCTGGATATTGAGGAGAGGAGGAGGTTTTATGACCCATGAAGAATAGATATCTTTCATTTGTAAATGTAAGTGTAGTAAGATTTTTTGTCTCTGTGGTGGGTCTAAAATCTGTGATGCATTAACAGGACAGCTGGCTTGTGTTTGACATTTTTTGCACAATAAATCAAGTTGGTTATTTGCAGGATGATGCTCCTCTGATCTTGCAGTTGCAATTTTTCATTTCTGAACCAGTAGCTTTACAAAAAATGATTCTGTCAATAGACTGGTCATGCAGACCAAACTTTTGTATTATTTTGAATAAAAATGTTTGCACAATATGTTCTCGATGGAAATTAGGCAACAATAGTTCTTTCCTTTGGTGTTCACATTTTTAGATTTCATCTGTCCTCCCATCAAATCCAGATCATAGCTGTCCCATATTCACTCTCTTTCTCAGTGACTGTATTCATGCAACGCTGTACAGTAAACCCCACTGTATTCGCAGGGGATGCGTACCGCACCCCCCACGAATAGCTAAAATCCGCGAATACTCAGAGCCCCACTAAAAACACTTAGAACTGCCTATTTTGATAGTTTAAACACAAAAAACCACTCTAAAACTGCTTACACCTGAGTATTTTAATAGTTTTATCACAAAAAATGCATTTAGTCATGAAAATGATATGAAATTACAGTAATTAGTGAATATTTCTCAAGTGAAAAATACTGTGAATGGGCGAATTTTCCGCGAATAATGGGTAGATACGTTCCACAGAGAAATCCACAAATACTTGAGTCCATGAATAGTGAGACCGCAAATATGGGGGGGGTTTACTGTAATGTATTCTTCTGATTGGTCAGATTACATTAACTTCTGATTGGAAGCTGAATTTGGTGTCAATGCCATGTTTAATATTTGTACTTTACCTTAATATGTTAAAAAAGGAAAAAAAAAAGTAAGAAGTCCAAATATGTCAAGTTAGCTGATGACAGCATTTTTTGTAATCTGCTGTAAAAAAAGAGCAGTGGAATACCAATAAATTACATCTGCATAATGCAAAGCAGTGATAAATTACCTTGTCAAGATATATACTTCATTTCTAGTTATACCAGTTATTGGGAATTTAATCATAAGAAAATAGTGACCAATCATTATGACTCAAGCAGAAATAATGTTGACATTGGGGGTTGAAAAAGGTGCAATAATTTTCTTTGACTGACCAGTGTAAAATTATATTCATTGCAAAAAAACTGGGGTTTCATTTCAAAACTGAACATTTGTAGTTTACCTTAGCATGGTCAGAATAGGAAAGCAAGTTCAAATGCCAAAATGAAACTAGCTGATATCTTGAATTTGTATAGTCTACTGTAAAAAAATATTCACACAAATATTTGTTAAAATATTTACCAAAGGACAAAACTTTTCTACAACAAATCTTTTAAAAGCTAAGAAGAGAAACCAATATGGAGCAGTTTAAAAGCAAAAAGTTGGCAATGGAATATAGAGCTGTATTATTCCCGACAAACACAGCAAATCTACCAAACTGCAAAATTGACACCCTTGAGGCTATAATACTGAATTAGGTACCCCATAATGTGGTAGTGCCATAAGTGGACCTCATGCGACTTTATTAATGGGTGTTTGCAGTGTCCCTTTGGCTCCTAGCAGCACCCACTTTTTAGCTTTTTGCTTTGCCTCCATTCTCACTTCCTTTCTTCATTCTTGTTGTCCAGCTTCTCTAACCATGAACTCTTAGTGTAACTGTGGGGCTTTCTCTCGGTTACACCTTTATAAGTTACACTTTTTATAACATTCTTTTCATTTCTTCATCTTTGCCATTTGGTTGATTCTCTCAAAACTCAATCATGTTTTTGAGAATGTCTCTTCTCTCTCTCTCTCTCTCTCTCTCTCTGTTTTTGAGAATGTCTCTGAGTTATGCCTCAGAAATAAAAGATCTGTCTCTCTCTCTCTCTCTCTCTCTCTCTCTCTCTCTCTCTCTCTCTCTCAAAATTTCTCTCATTAGCCCTAAAGAAAATATGTTTGTTGCAAATGATTTTAAAAGCTATGGTAGTTCCCAAACTGAGTTGGTTCAGTTGATGAGAAACACAGCTATGATCTGCCAAGCAGACTAATTCAAGTTCATGTTATTGCAATTATAAAGGGTAATTGTAAATGCAAAGGGAAACCTCATAAAGACTAATATTGGGACAAATGGGAAAATGTTGGATGGGAGAGTGATAGGGAAAACTAAATTTGGTGATAAACTGTAGAAAATAACATTGTGTCTCCCTTTGGATGCCCATCTCCCTTTATCAAATCTGTCATCACCACTACTCCAAATTTTATTTCCAGTTTGAATGTAATTTATGTTCACCTTTGCATAAACACAATTTTTGCAGCAAAGAAAGAGCAGAATTAAAAAGAATCTTGACAGCCAGTAACAAAGGACCTAGCATTAGGCTATCACTGCAGATGTGAGAGGATATACATGCCATATATGTTAATGAATCTTAAGAAGGCTAATATGAAACTCAACAGCTGACATGTCAGGGACTAAATCCACATGAATAGCTCTAACATTCCAACAGATGAATATTAACAAGTACATTTTGACATCATTTTCTCCTTTGACCCAGATGCCCAGTGAAATCAATCCCTGTGTACTGAAAGAGTTTGATAAATTGACTTGATGTTTGGGTAGACTAGTCATTTTAGGATAGGGGAAGGCCAATATGTTGAATTTCTGGCACATCATACAACAGCCTAGGATTCTTTTAATTACTTGATGCATGCAGGGGATCCAAAAACTGCTTGTACGAATTAAGTTTAAAGTTGCTTGAAGACCAAGGTGTTTGCATTTCTTGTGGTAGTATTCCACAATCAACTCTGTCAATCTATGACTCTTAGCAAGTAGGATGGGATTTACCACATCATAATCAAATTTCAAAGTCTTACCAATTCTACCCTTGGAATGTATTATACCATTAGCATCTATGAATAAATCTTTGTTGTTGACTAGGATGGGAACTTCACTAGGGTTTTTGCCATCTGGGTTCTGAAGATAGGCTAAATCAGAATCAGAAGCAAAACAATTTCTTTGCATTTCCTTGATACCTGTACAGTATAACTTGGCACTATGATTAGGGTTAGGATCAGATTTCTTGAATTTATAGCAGGCTTCGAAAATGTAAGAGGTAACTAAAGAGTCTGTGGAGATCAGAGTACTTCTGAATGTCGACCAAAGGTTCACATTGTGGTCCTACATTGACAATGAAAGAAGCAGATACTTGACGAGGTTGAACATGTTGCTTCCAAGTATCTGAAAGACAGCCTTAGTTACTTTCAGGCCAAGTATTTTGATGAAGTGAAAGCCACACAGGACCATTTAACCAGACAGTAAGTTGTTTGATGAATTCAGTGAGAGAGAGGCCCTTGTTATGAGGTCACAAGGATTCTCCTCACCTTTGACAAACTGGAAGTTGATTGAGAAACCATATTTCTCATCTAGGTTCCTCTTGAACATTGAAATATCTTTGATGTGACTGCGTGTGAATATACTCTTCGTAGAAACAGTCTGCAAGAAGCCACTATAACACAATCTGAGAATCTACTGCAACTGTAACATTTTGAAACTTGATTGATGTGAATGAGTCCAGAACTATTGGAGAGCTAGATATACTCCCATAGGTTACAGAGTTGGAAATATTTTCGTTTTTAAGGGAGCAACCCTAGATTTAGCAAACATTAAACTGTGAGCCCCCATCATCATTGTAAAATGACAAATTATCAAAGTAATTTGTATTTTTCCTAACATACAAACCTGGGGTCTTTATATATGGGATTTATTTTCCATGCAAGCTGGAACCAGCTGTTACACTTGAAACAAGGTGATTATTGGTATTTGGCTACTGAGGGCAGGGGAGGAAGACCTGCCATCCAGTTGGCATGCATTCACTTTACCTTTTGGCCCAGGTAGCAGAATGAGGGGTGGTAGAGGTGGGCCATTTATGTAAAGACCTCAGGTTTGTACATTTAGGAAAAATTCAAATGACTAAAAATTTGTCATTTGTTCCAACACGTATACAAACCTTCGGTCTTTATATATGGGAGACTTACTTCTTGGTGGGAGGATTCTGGGCAATTTCTGAACTGACGGGTAGTTTGCCTCACCTGGGGTCTCTCTTCCTGGTCATTCAAGAGCAAAGGAAGGAGACCCAATCTTTGATCTATTGAACATGTGGTGTTCAACTGCCAGACTTCTGGGGCTTTCGAATTAATGGGATGTAACATCACTGATTTGAAGAAAGGCTAGGATGAACCCATTTTGTCGGGGACTATAAAGCTGAAGAAAACCAACAGGTTTGTTCACTGTTGGTCCCTCTCACCTCTTGCTAGATTATAGATAGGATACTCAGTCATCTAGAACACCTGCATGCACGCCCATCCAGCACGTGACAGCTTGCAAACTGTACCTCTGTCCACTGGGAGAGGAAGGGTATAAAAGAGAAAGGTAGGAGGCCAGTCCCACACACCCTCTCTTTTGCAGCCATACATCTTAGGTGAGATGCCACCTATCCCCAAGGGAGCTGGGTGAGCTACATGACTGTTGAACAGCCACAACAGAACCCAAGGAAAAAAAATAGAGTCCAAGGATCTATGGGCAATGTTCTGAAGGTAAAAAAAGGAGTGAATGTGGTCTGTTGTGACCACATTCCCATCCTTAGTACCTGTCTGACAGGTTCTTTCTGAATGCGAGAGGCAGGCCAATGCCCCTGAACTTGTGAAATCTCACCCAGAACATACTGTTGTCCACCACATCAGCTGTGAAGTATGCCTGTTTGATCATTACATGAAATCGAAAGAAATGGTGCTCTTGGACACCGCTTCTGGTTGAGCCTGAACTAATGAGTTGTCGGCACCCAGTCTTGGAGACCAAATCCTTTAGGTGGTAACGCAGACAGCTTCGGTCAATTGGAAGCCACCAGGGTCCTCAGACTCAGGAACGATTGTACCCTGTTGACCACCCTGCGAATCAGATAGAATGGTGAGAAGGCGTAAGCCTTAAGATGGATGCAAAAGAAGTCTCAAGATTCCAACACCATCTGGTATTCTTAGGAGGTGACCCACCCAAATACTGACCAGACCCAATGTTGCTAAACTTAGCTGATCAGACGAGTGCAGGTTAGGTTAGGTTAGGTTACGTTAGGTTAGGTTAGGTTGGGTTAGATACCCAACCTAACCTACTGAATTGCAGGTGACTGCCGTTCTAGTCAATGTCTTGAGACACGAAGCACCCTTGGAGGGGAATTGTGTAGCGACACTCCAAAGGAGATACCTGTCACCTAATCACAGGCTAAGTCCTATCTCTCTTCTCTGAGAAAGGAAGGGAAGGAATGGAGAGTCCCTTGTCAAAGACCAGGAGCCACTGCCCATGAAGAACCAGCCTCCCGGGTGACAACGGTGACCAATAACGGCTTGCAACTGCCAAGCTGGTTGTCTCTGATGAGACCTGTCAAGACAACGGAAACCTCGCTGCTGTATCTGTTAGACTTGCAGATACTTATCTTGCTTGGGTGAAGTTGGGACTTCGCCAGTCCATATAACTCTCAGGCTGCAAGAAAATCCGAGAGGTCGGATCTGTCGTAAAGAACACTGCGCATGAGAGCTTGCTTGGACCAATCGATCATCGATATACCCCAGGAGAGTGTACCTTGAAGGAACGTGCACTAGTCAAAGCTAAGACGAGAAGTCAAGTGAAGGAGTACTAAGTCTCCCCGGAAATGAAGAGGAGAAAGGAAGGATTGATGGGTGAGTATTCAGAATACTCGTCCCTCAAACACAACGTAGGACACAAGTCGGAAACCCTGATTGTTGGAAGTACAGAGCGTGTCGTTTCTTTATTGAACCGAGTCTGTTGAAAAGGGTCGGGAAGAAAGAATTATGACTGGTTTCCAATTACCCGTCACTTCCTCTACGAGAGAGGGACGGTTGTAGAAATCAGGAACCAGACTGTGACAATTTCCACAATCTTCAGCGAGCCAGAGTGAATTGTGGACAAGGATCAGATGGTTGATGAGTGGTAGGAACTCAAAGGGAAGTTGATATCCTACTAACGGACATCCACTACCCAGGTTTCGGCCACTGTAACATGATGCATAAAACTACGGGCCCTCCCCCACTGGTGGCCGTGTGGCGGAATTCAAAACACAAAAAAAACAACACACAACACTCATATAACCACTGATTCTGGTTGCTGGGAGATGGATTAAGGTGTCCACGGTCGTAACACACACACAAAACCACACAAACAACTGAAGACAGAAACACAACAAGGAAATATAAAAAAAAAAAAGAAATAGAACCATATACACACAAATAAACAGCACACCAACAAGAAAAACTAACAACTCTTGGAAAAACATACAAAAACTGTCCAACACGAGAAACCACTGACTGGCACTAGCTCTGACTAAAGACTCTCAACAAAACCAAAATCTCCTTCACATTTTCACAGACAGACAGCGCCGTAAACAAACTCCAACTAACGACCCTTATCCCTCTTCCAACAACCGAAACACTCACTAATGACAATTACTCTCTCTCTCTCTCTCTCAAATCTCTCTCTCACTTACTTTTACAAAACCATCTCAAATGGCAAACTAAAACTCTCTCTCTCTCTCTCTCTCTCACACAGAACGTTGGGAAATGCTAAGTAAAAATTCATTCACCCCTCTATAATTCTCCCCCTTTTAGCATTTTCCAACCAACACTTTTTACACTGCATTCAAATTGCCTTACGCAACACCCAAGGATGCTCACTAGCAGGTCCTTTAGAACGCGCGTTCATGGGCATGCAATCATTCTCTCAGACTCGCTCTCTCTTCCAGCAACATTCAGATTTACATTTTCTCCTCCATTCATTCTCTCAGATTCACGCTATCTTCTTCACTATTTACCACTCTCAATTTCATCCACAGTCTCATCTATACCCTCTAACTCGTTTCCCAAATACCTCCCCAATTCTTCAACTAACCCATCCCATTCGCTCATTGACCTTTCCAATTCTTGCAACGATTCATTCATGCTTTCAATCACTCGTCTATTACTGCTACGCTCTCTTACTCTTACACTTTCGCTCACCTCCAACCGTTCACTCACCCCTACACGTTCAGTCAACTCAGTTATATCAAACCCGCATATGCTATACATTCTATTCATACCATCCCATTCATCCGTATTACACGCTTTATCACTTTTTCACTTTGGCACTCACACCCCTATCACACAACTTACGATCATTCCGTTCACTTACCTTTCTTACGTTTCCTACCATACTTTATCAAAACCAATTGCTGATCCTCCATACACAAGCTCTCATGCATACTTGGTTCACCCACATTCGATTTCAACCATTTATACACCCCATTCTCTCTCACATATTCGGTACATACTTCCATCTACGCAATTGGTTATGATGCGCTCGTATTTCTCTCACACTACCATCTACACATACTTCCCCTACAACATAACTAAGCCCACTGGGACCAACTTCCAACACTTCATACGGACCCTCAAATTTTTCATGCACTTTATTTAATTCAACCGCCCTTTTCGATTACTTCTTTCAACACTTTCTCGCCCACCTTGTAACTTTCAAACCTTTCATGCGCCTTCTTCCACCTCCCTATCATTCTCAGATATACCCAATCCAATCATTAACTCCTTTCAAATCACCTGCCGGTGGCGTTGTATACCTTCACGTACCTCCCAATCATCCACATTCAATCCAACTGGGCATATACGGCGTACAGTACACATGCTATATTCACGCCATCTGCTCAAATCCCATCCAACTCAGGCCCATTATTCCTTGCACTCGCTTCTTCCTGACACTCTGCAATGACTTTTGTTACATATACTGCTCGGATCTCAAATGATCTTCAAAACCCCATCAGTCACAGGCAACGACACACAATCAATTTAACTCTTTCATCTGCACTAACACAGGTGGATTCGCATGCACACTTTGATACTTACCCTTCGTTCCGCACAAATTTTATTCAATCCGGGCACATATACTCATACATTCCCATAATTTATTTTTCCCCAGATGCCCAAACCTATCATTAATGGCTATCCCGAGGCTATCTTCGAAAACACTGGCCACTTCCCCATCCTCACAATTCTTCCAATCAAAAAATGGCACTTTACCCTTTCTACAACAAATCTCTTAGCAGGCACTTCTTCCACAATTTTTGCTCAACCCTACCATCCTTCTTATTCCCAAATACAATTTCCTCTTCACTCAACAAATCACATCCCCTTTCATACCTACAATTCAATTACATTCATACTATTTCCCTGCCGCCCTTTCCTAAAATTCCCGGACATCCACCATCCCGCATTTTTTCAAAAACTTACATCCCAATAAAATATCATATTTATCATTTTGTAGTCTCAATCACACAAAAATCACTTTCTTCCATCATTACACCACAATTTCTAACCGTTCACACACTCTTCCAACCACTGCTATCCCTAAATTTCCAATCCCTCTTACTTCCCCCTGACAATTCCTAATTTCACACGTATTCCTCAATTTCTCACATCCATTCTTAAAAATGACATTCATACTACACCCGGTATCTACTAACGCAATCAATCTTACTCCCTTACAACACACTTGCACACTCATGCACTCGTCAGTCTTTCCAGCAAAAGCCTCCTCATGCAACAACCCCTCACGTACATGCATCACACGCACCGCTTGCATCCTGGAGGATCCACCCATTTGAACCCCCTTCACACTCAGTTTCCCGAATTCGCTGTCACAGTCACCCTCTTTCGTCTACATACACTTGATACATGCCCTTCCATTCCACATTTGACACACTTCGCTCTCGGTTCTGAACACATTCTCGCATAATGCCCATTCTTACCACAGTTGCCACATATTACATTCACTTGGGTACCCCTACAACCATTAGCAATATGGCCCACCTGTCCGCACCTGTAGCATTTAACCCCCCATCTTTCGTACACTCACTTACCAAATGTCACGATTGCCCACACCCGAAACATGCTCCTAAAGCCCACCTACACTCATTCTTTGTATGTCCTTCCTTTCCACATCTAAAACACTTCGCTCGACTTCCACTCACCCGACCTTCCCCTTTGTACACTACTATCCCTAACCCGTCCAACCCGTTGTTCCCTTACAAACCCACCATTCATCCTCACTGGCACCTCCACATTACTTGCTCTTACACTCCTATCTATTACACTATCTGCCATTCTCATTGGGCCCCTCAACACTGCATCCCTAAAGCTTCCAAACTCTGGCACTCTCTCATCTACCCCAGCCCTTACACTCACACTTCTGCTCTCTTTTATAACCCTGTCAAGCTCATAATCTTCAATTTCCAAAATTTCTCCCCAAGTCAACCTTTCACTCGTCCATCTTTTCTTCTCCTTCCGCTTTAAGTTCACAAATTCTCTCACTCCATCTGGCACTGTCTCTAACAACTTTCATACTAACTCCATATAATCATCTATCCCATCATCCCCAAACTTCTTCCTCGCCAACGTCTCCAGCCTACAAGCATACAGTGACAAGGTTTCCCCAGCTTTCATTCTTGCCTCATCAAATCCATTCTTCCTCTTATACTTAACACTCGCTTTCATACGCCTTGCTTGCTCAACTAGTCTAGCTTTCATCTTGTCATACTCAACATCTCCCACACTCATAATAACCCTATACATATCAAGCAAAAACCCAGTCAAATATTCTCCTAATTCTCGTGCCCACACTCTCTTACTCTCCCCATACTTATCCTGACAAAACCTTTCATACTCCCTAAAGAAATCATGCACATCCCTACTTCCATACTCATTATACCTTTCACACCGGGGTACCTCCCTCACATACATAGCCTTTCTCACTTTCACTCTCACTTTCGCTACTTTCACTCTGTCTCACTCTGTCCTTTCATACCCTCTTCCGAATACAAAGAGTCCACTTCCGCACTTACATTCATCTTACTCATTACACTCTTCTTCCCCTTCTTTTTATCCACTTTTATCCATTCACCTCCATCCACCTCACTATCACTACTATCTTTACCCTCTCCCTTCTTTCCTGCCTTTCCCATTTCCTTACCCTTCTTACCAGTTTCCTTTCCTTTTCCCTTCTTCCCTTTTTCTTCCCCTGACTTACCCTTACTTTCCCTCTGTTCCTTCCCTTGCTTTTCATTCCCCTTTTCCTTACCCTGCCTCTCATTCTCTCGTTTCTTACTTCCTATTCCCACATCACTTTCATCACTCACGCTTCCATTCACTTCTTCCTCCTTTTCTTTCTCTCTTGCCCCTTCACACGTTCCAGAGGACCTGCCTCCAACAGACCCTTCTCCAAAAACACCCTTGAACATACCTTTCACCATTTCTTCCACACCTTTCATCATTCCCTCCAACTTTTCATCCACCCTCTCTTCCATTCTCTCTTCTGACTCTTTCATCTACCCTTTCATTTCCTCTTTCGCTCCTTTTACCAATGATCCCATCTCTTCCAACTGAAGCCTCAATTTCTCATTCTCACTCTTTAACCATGCATTCTCCTCTTGACAGCCGCAACTCCTCTCTCAACCTCACCAGTTCCTCTTCCATCCTTTCCTCCAGTCACACTACCCGCCACCAATCTTAATTGCAACTGCAACACCAGTTGCCCCACGTTGAACGCCAATATAATGTGGCGGAATTCAAAAACACAAAAACAACACACAACACAAATACATAGAACATATAACCACACACAACACTCACCCTGATCCTTGGTTGCTGGGAGATGGATTAAGATGTCCACGGTCGCCAACACAGCACACAAAACCACACAAACAAAACTGAAGACAGACTCTACACAACAAGGAAATATAAATAAAAAAAAGGAAATAGAACCATATACACACAAATAAATAGCACACCAACAAGAAAAACTAACAACTCTCAGAAAAACAAAAAACTGTCCAACACGAAACCACTGACCGGCACTAGCTCTGACTAAAGACTCTCCCAAAACCGAAATCTCCTTCACATTTTCACAGACAGACAGCGCCGTAAACAAACTCCAACTAACGACCCTTATTCCTCTTCCAACAACCGAAACACTCACTAACGACAATTCTCTCTCTCTCTCTCTCTCTCTCTCTCTCTCTCTCTCTCTCAAAACTTGGGGAAATACTAAATAAAAACCATTCATCTCAAACGGCAAACTGGGGAAAAACTCTCTCTCTCTCTCACTCTCTCTCTCACACACACAGAACGTTGGGAAATGCTAAGTTGAAAAAATTCATTCATTCATCCCTCTATAACTTGGGAACATTATAAACGGATAACCTAAAAGATTGGGTGCATGACTTAGAACAAAGGGTGAAACTAGTTTTGATTGGCAACTTGATTACAAGGAGGTTTGCCTTTCTCACCAAGACACGAAACTCCTTCATTTCGCCATACTGCTACAGTATTTATGGGTGCTTTTTGGACAACATTATACCTGAGAGACCATGAGATGTATTACTGTTGTTCACAATGACATTCTGAGACACCTCACAAACAGGGGTAGTTGTTATCACTTCACCATGCAGATGTTCATAGAAAACAACCTGGATAATTTAAAAATCATTGTTAGTGAACAAGTCCAGTCTGATCACCCAACTGACAAACAGCAGCAATTTGCTTGTACAAAGCATCCTAAGCAGTGAGGCAAGAAGAAGGTCTAAATTGTGGGAAAGATGGGATAGTGAGGCATCTGTTCCTTAAATGACTTATTCTTTATTTTTGCAATTATGAAGTGTCATCTGCAGAATGTGTCATTATTATTATTATTATTACAGTGTTACTGTATACTATAATATATACAGTATGTCTATGTTTCTAGTTATTATTGGTATTTTCTTTTTTTATTATTACAGTACTGTGATTAATATAACTGTCGAGGTTTTGCTATGTTTTTTCAATTTTCGATCTTAGCCTTATGCAACTTACTTTCTGTAACCACATTAAGGTCTCTAGCTGGAAATTAATCATCTGCAATTTGTATTTTTAATACTTTTTTTATTATTATTCTTCATATAATTTTGTCATTAACATTAGTATGAATTTTATTTTTCTACTTCTTCAGCAACTGTGTGAATACTGTCGATTTATTTTTCTATTTCTTCAGCAACTGTTGGATACTGCCGATTTTTATTATTTTTATCATGTTATCTAAATTGATCTAGATCGTGTTATTGTATTTGTATATTTACTGTATATGGCCCTGAGCTGAAATAATTATTATTATTATTAAATCTGGATCCTTGCTGTTTGAAAGACACTTCTTCCTTCCTGAGCCTGGAAGGAAGACCATCGAAAGAGATAGAATTGCCCAAAGTTGAGTATTTTACAGGAAGAGGAAGAGGAGGCTTCCTTTACTGGCCTGGAAATGGTGGAGAAACATACTACAGTATTTTTGGTCTTTCTGTCTCCTTCCATGTCCCTGCAGCAATATAAACAGATAGCTTCTTGTCTATTACACTTCCTAAAAGGATGAGCTGAAACCAATCACTGTCTGCTAAGGAGGGAGACTGAAGGAACCAGCCGAGAGCATAGCTGCTCTCCCGTGTGAACTTGAGGTTGCCAGTGACATGAGCCAATTCACCTATCACATCCAAAAAAGCCTTGCTAAGGAAACAAAAACCCTTAGGACTTATCAAAGGATCCCTGGCCCAAGGAGGAAGAAGTCCACCAAACTTCTTCAAACACAGTTAACAGTGTCAAGCACAATTACTAAAGGGTATTGCTTTGATGGTGTTAGCCAAGTTTAATACATATTCTCGGCCTCTTGAATCGAGAAATGCGGTTAGCAGACACAATTGTGCCTCTCTTGGCTGGAAACACATGGACCATAAAAGCTGGATCAAGAAAAGAGGGGGGTAAAAATCCCATGCTCGATACACCATAGTCTTCCTAGCAGACAGCAAGGGAGACAAGAGAGAGAGAGGCTTTCTAAAAGTACACTCTTTGGCCAAACATTTGCCACTGAATCAAGTCTCCCAAGTACGGACATTGATAGTTTAAAGGAAGGACTGCAGATATCTGTCTAAGCACAACTGAACTAATTCCTTAAAACTGAGGGAATAGACAAAATGCTCTTCCTGAATAGGAGGCAAAGGAGAATGCTGTCAGAAAGAGTTGAGGGACAATAAGAGTCCTCTTCCCCAGGGACAAAAACCCCAGAACCAGATGGTCTACACAAGACCAGGTGCTAAAGTTCTCATAATCCACCTGGCAGAAACTTGAAAGTCAAAAGCTCTCTCACCAAGTGGACTCACTGATGTCTTGTGCAGACTTGCTGAAGCCTCATGTGGACTCACTGACACCTTGGACTCCCTAACAATTGTGCAGAATCGTGTGGACTCATTGACACCTTGGACTCGCTAAGAATTGTGCGGAATCGCTAAAACCTATGCAGTTTTACAATTGAAAGATGTTGATCTTTCTTTGTGGGGGTATCTCTGCTTCTCAAGAGCTTTGAGCAGTCTTGTCCTCAAAGGAGCTTAGACCACCCAGTTGGGACCTGACTTTGGTACTGGGCAGCCTCACCTGTGCCCATTTGAGCCTCACATCATGCTTCAGATAGGAACCTGACTCTCAAGACAGTTTTCCTGCTGGCTCTGTCCTCCTTGAAGCAAGTTGGTGAACTCCAAGGTTTATCCTATGATGTCAAACATACGAGGGGTTGGATGTCTGTAGCCTTCGAATTTGTCCCAGAATTCATGGCTAAGACACAAACCACTCTTGTCATGACAGATCTGATTCCTTCTCAATTCTGTCTCTTAATGAATGTTGATAATGATCAAGACAAATTGCTCCTTTGCCTTTGTCAGAGCACTACACTGTTGCCTGAAAAGGTTTTGTCATCTCCGACAAGGGTGCCAAAGACTTTTCCTTAGCACTGGCCAGGACAAGGAATAAGTGTCCAGGAATATGATCTCCTTTCGGCTACATGAGACTGTAGGTATTCAGACAAGCCCATGGTTCTGACTTCATACTCCAACCCTAATAGTGCATGCAATTTGAGCACATGATGTTAAGAGGGCTAGGTGGCCCTTCTTTGGCATTTAGAAAATACTTGTCTGTTCAAAGGATTCTGAAGGCTGGCACATGGCTTTGTCAGACCACCTCCACTTCCTTCTATCTGTGCGACGTTGCCCACAGGTCCTTGGACACTTATTCCTTTGGTCCAGTGGTGGCTCCTCAACAGATTGTTTAACTCATCCAGTCCCCTAGCGGGACAGCTTGTATCTTACCTAAGACGATGGTATGAAAGTGAGAATGAACTGGATGGCTGGTCTCCTTCAGTGTCCTTTCTTTTCTTCTCTACTTGGTGGCCAAAGAAATCATTCCGTCATGTGTTGGATTGGGTCTGATACAGGTGAGAGGAGGGCCTTTTGTTTGCATTTTGCTTATTCCTACACTAATATAAAACTTTGGCAAAAGCAAGTCCTGATGGGTTCTGGATCTTGGTCTTCAAGACTTAACTTTCATAATCAATCAGAAGCAAGTCCCTCCTCTCTCTAGCAAGGGAAGAGAGGATTGGTAGCAAACTGTTGGTGGGCTTGAAGGTTCTGTGGTATTATCTACAGATATAGTTCTTTAACTTCCTCCTACATTATCTCGTCACATTGTACGGAATCCCAGAAGTCTGACTGTTAAATAATCACTTATTTATTTTATCAAAGGCGTTGGTTCCCTTCCATAGGTTTCTATAAGCCAGGAAGAGTTACCAGGTGTGCTGAACCCCAGTCAGTCCCAGACTTACTTTCCTCCCCTCCAAAAGTGAGTCTATCCAGAAAGTTAAGACCCAGGTTAGTTCCTCATTATGAACAAATGCCAAATTTATTAATCAATTTGTATTTTTTCATAGCTAACAAACCTGCGGTCTTAACTTATATGGCCCACCTCTAGCCACCCCTCAATCAAGTTTCTTGGGATAGAAGAAACTGAGCTGTCATTCCTTCGATGCATGCCTGAAAGGAACTTGATTGGTTGCCACCTAGGCCTATCAGCCTACCTTGCTGCCACCAATTCCTTGTTTGTTATTTTTACGGTTTCCAGCTGGCGCTAGAAGAATTATCCATAAGTTAAGACTCAATGTTGAGGTTTGTTAGCTATGAAAATACAAATTGATATTTAAATTTTCATATTACTTATATCATGTGTGTATTTTCTGTTACCACCATCTTCTTACCTAATTGGCAAGACAATACCGTACAGTAAATTAAAAATGGTGTATTCACTATACTTGATGTTTATATAATATGGTAAATAATCAATTGCTTATGTTAAATATCAGAAAAGTTTATGGCTAACAATTTGCAATGTACTGTATTAAGACTTAAGGTTTGGGAGAGGGGAGGGGATGGAGGCTCAAGTTATTTGCAGGTTTTCAATCTCCCTGGGGAGGTGGCACCCCAACCTCTTAAAATCTGACGAGTGCCTGTACTGTACAGCTAAATAAACTAAAAGTAATGATATTTACATACAGTAATTAACAGTATAATTAAGCCACCTTTACATGACAGTAATTAACAGTATAATTAAGCCACCTTTACATGACCAAATCAGTAGAATTATCATCATAAAACTGTAACAGTATTGACGTCACATAAAAGTGAAGAGTACACACCACAATTTTTGTTAAATAACAACTTTGTTTGAGACAAAATAAGTGATGGTAAACATGCTTACACCATACAGCGAGAACTATAAATCTTGCATGAGAACAAAGAAAAGGGATATGTATCATTAAAAGTATTTGAAAAATCATGAAGTCTCCTGAGTTTTTATTTTATTTCCAGTGAATGGTCAGTTGTACCACACATTAAATATAATATATATAATAATTTAAGTTTTAAAATTTAGCATTACCTATGTACAGTACCTCACATTTTGCTTTCTTTCCAGGTCAGTGGCAGTTTTCAAAATCCCTCTGAAGACAGGCTGCTATCTTTATAAGTTTTCATTAGGTAAGATGTTAAGCTTTTACACTCTACTTTTCCCCACTGCATCCCATTCCAACAAAAGAATTTGTTACAAATACATAGCCTTTAACATGTAATTACTTGAATTGTTTGATACTAAGAAATATGTCTAGAAACTGAAACCACTCTTAATTTCACAACATGTATCAATTCTTGACCCTTGACATTTTAGGTGAATTCCTGATGTTGTCATCCCAGTACTCCATTTTTTCTTATTAACGTTCACAGGTTTTCATCTTTATGATTTTTCCCAAAATTTGTTTGAGAGGCTTGTCTGAGTCAGTTGGAGAAATTCTGGAACATCTCAATCGAGTACCTTAGAAACCTTATCAATTAGGGGTTCAGAGCATTGTAATTTAACAAGGGGTTCTGCATGATTTAGGAAGAAAGAGTTTTAGGCACTAGTTCGAGTATTACTGAGTTCAGTGTTGGAATGGTGAGAAGTGCCAGGTTAAAACTAAATGTGGATTTTATATGACAGAATTACATTATTCTAATTTCACAATCAGTAAAATATTCCTGATGGATAAAGGAAAATGGGGATATCATGGATACAGTTGAACAATCACTGAGTTTGCAGGTAAAACCCATGTTTAGATCTATTAAAGTACCTGTTAAACTTCTTTAATTTTTTTTTATGAGATTGCAAGGTTCCATGATAGGAGTGTTGCCTGAATCTACAGTGTTACAGACATCTTGTTTTTAATTTATATGACTGCATTAATTATATCTAATCACAAGATAAAATATTCCTGGGAAGAAATGACTATCTGTTTACATACACTGTATCAAGCATGTTTAAGCAATCGTTCCTTAACTTTTTTTGGCTGCAATCCATTATTCTGCCTGAATCAGGTATATATGTGTTTGTGTTGCAAAAATTGTTGTTTAATTTATTAATGCCTAATCCAATGTTCTCAGATTTATGCCCTTTCTTTTCAGTTGCAATTGTGTTTTATACCGTTTTCAAATTTTCCTGAACTGGAATTATAAAAGAACTAAAAACAAGTTGCAGTACTGTTTGAAAATATTTTTGTTTTATTTTTCTGTTAATTACTCAAAAAAATAATTGGTAATTACAAATAAATAATTTGGGGCAGAGTAAAAGAATGAAAAATACATCAATAGGCTTTTACATTTGTTTGAAATGATGATTCAAACGACTTGAATAATACTTTAGAATGACACACATGGTTAGTTAGGTGCCTCAGATTTTCTGCATCTTCTTAAAAGAAAAATATCAAAGGAATGTAACAATCACATTTTTCTGACCTATTCTTGAACTGGCTGAAATGTTTTTTATTGTTCACAACCTCATCTGGTATTCTGTTCTGAAAAATGAGGCTGCATTGCATGTGAAGAAGTGCTTATAATGGATCTTTTTTGATAACTGCATAAAGTAAAAGATGTCCACCAACTAGCATTTTAATTTATGCTTTGCTAAAATGAAGTTTTCATAATAAAACTAATATTGTAATACTTACTTGAACACCTGAATTCACCCTTAATCCCACTAGCCCAAACAACTCTTGATTACCCATCCCACTAGTGGGAACTTTAACAGCCAGTGTTACCAATGCTGCAGGTAAAATCTTGTCACTTGAGCTACCATAACAAACGGTTGGCAAAGCTGACGCAGGTGTGTGCCGACACTCCCACTTTCGTCAATTGCTTTATTCAAGGCCAAAATTGATGTGGGGAAAGGAGGGTGGGAATCATTCAGGTGTTCATTTAAGTATTACAAATTAGTTTTAGTTTTATTCATTTCACGATTAACAACATTTAGAGGGGCAGGGATCAATTCTACAACCTTTTGACAAGAGATGGTAGCTCACCAATCTGCTCTGCATAAAATATCTGTTTAGTCATACACTCACCATATCAATCAATGCTTTCAGTGAAGAGACATGTTGGAGAGTACTTTGATCAACAGTCAGGTCAGTACTCTTGGTCCGTTGACCTCCCATGTGGCTCTTCAGAACCTCTCATGTATGGAGGAGAATGAGGCAGAGTGCAGAGCCGCTGGCCCTCCGGGAGAACCATCTAAGTTTGTGGCCCACCCCTTTTTACAACCGCAGAGATGGCAGCTTACCGATCTGCTCTGCATATATCTATTTAGTTATACACTAACCTTACCAATCTATGCTTTTCGTGACAAGACATGCTGGAGAGTACTTTGATCGCACGTCAGGTCCATACTGTCTCGGTCTGTCGACCTCCCATGTGGTTCTTCAGAACCTCTCATGTACGGAGGAGTACAGTGAACCTCCCATGTGGCTATTCATAGCCTCTCATGTGTGGAGGGAAATGAAGCAGTGTGTTGAGCCGCTGATCCTCTGGATAAGGCCCGACGATTGACGAGCAAAGAAGTATCTCAGCGCCAACGAAATAGCCTAGCCTACTAGAGCACCCCCTTGGACTCTCGTAGGGAAACTATCAAAGACTAAGATACTTAAAATGTACTAAACCTAAGTTCATGTGATTATACTATCACTGTTGCCTAAGAATTCTAAAGACTAAAAGGAATTCCTCCATCTGGTTAACCTTAGAATCTTCTAAGTGAATACCACCTCAGCTAAATGAACGTACCCTAGATAATAGACTTCGCCGCTACATGTGGACTAAGAGAATAACCCTCCGAACCTCCGCACTAAGCGAATATCACCTCAGCTAAATGAACGCACCTTAGTTATAGACTTCGCCGCTACATGTGGACTAAGAGAATAACCCTCCGAACCTCCAATTAGACTTCGCCGCTACACGCAGTAAAAAAAGTAAACAATGAGACAATCTTCAAAGTGGCTGCCTCCAGAACAGAAGGCACTGAATAATTCCTTTGAAAGGAAGATGAAGTGGACATACTCCAAATACTGTGCGGTCAGGGAAATACAGAGCTGAAGACAATGAAGAAGAACCCTGAGAAGCCTGGGAAATCACCTCCCTCTGAAAGTAACTAATAGGATTCTTTGGCAGTGGATAGGAAGGATTCCGCGGAGAGACAAGAAGTGTGTGCGGAAGCGGACGGAGTTTCCTAACCTTTGATAAATAGACTTTAATGCTCGCACCGGACATAAAGATATCTCCACTGGATCGCCGGTAACGAACACTTGCAGATAAGAACTTTAAACGAATGAGGCAGAGTTTAATCCTGCAACTCTGTCTTCGCCACAAATTCCGGGAGACAGACAAGTACGTATCATTTCTCGCATAGGCACCCAACCTAGAAACTGCCTGAAGCTTGCCCAACCCTTTAGCTGAAGCTAAAGCCGTAAGAAAAAGCAACTTCTTAGTCAGTGTCTTAACATTATAGCTTCAATGGGTTCAAAGGCAGGGGAACACAAGAAAAATATTGAAGTACTTCCGACAAGTCCCACAGAGGGGCCTGAGTCGGCAAGACAGGACGTTCAATCTAACAAGAGCGTAATAAATCATCGCTTATCTAACTACTACAGATTTCAGGAAGGTGGACTCTAATTGTACTGCTAATCGTTGAGCGGTAGTCAGCAATAGCCAAAAACAAAAGACCATTGACTTTCCGAAGGATAAAAGAAAATCAGTTATTTTGGCTATGGAAGGTCTAGAGATGGAATGACCTTCCTTATGACACTAAATTCTATACTATAATGTGGTTGTCCAGCTGAACCTGGTAACCAAGGTTCTTAAGGCTTATGGGTTAGGAGAGCTGTTTCTCAGTGGTCTAAACTAAGAACTTTTTAGAGATGGAATGACCTTCCTTACGACACTAACTTCTATAGCTTGTCCAGTTGAACCTGGTAAGGTTTATGGGTTGACTTTCTCAAGCTAAAAGAAAACTATCTAGACACAGCTTTAGGGAGTCCAAACTGTCTAGCGGCTCTCTCTGCAGTCACCCTGCAACTAGGTACAGCATGCGAGGGTTTGGATAATAATGGTGAGAATGCGGTCATCTGAGAAGTTTTGCATGGGTAGGGACATCGGAACTTCCGTAGGGAGCTCTAAGAGTTCCGGAAACCAAGCGTGTTATGGCGAGCAGAGAGCTATTAGAGTCATAGACGTCTTGACACTCTCCCGCAATTTCCTTATTACCTGATGAATGAGACCAGATGGAGGAAAGGCATACACCTGCATGTGATTTCAGTTTGTAACATCACATCGGTGCCTATCGACATGGGGACCACCATTGGTGAGAACTAAACCGGAAGACGATGGTTAAATCACGTCGCGAGTAAGTCCACAGTTACTGGCCACTTCCGGAGAACCTGACATATTACTTCCAGAGCCAAAGTCCACTCTCCTACTCAATACCTGATGGGAGTGACTTAGCGAATCGGCCAGTACATTGCGACTCCCCGATATAAATTGGGGAAGAAGGGACACTTTTCGTTCTTCCCATCCTCTCAGGACTCTCTATGCTATAGTATTGAGTTCTGTTGAGCTTGTTCCCGCCCCCGAGTTCTTCAGATAGGACACGGCAATTACCCTGTCGCTAAACATAGCCACTACTCTGTTGTGCACTAGGACTGAAAACAACTGAGGGCTTCCTTTACAGCCTTGATTTTCCCGAAGATTTACTGACTCCTCTCGTTCCTGAACCCCCCCAGAGGCCTGAGGCCTGGGTTTCCTCCAAGGTTGTTCCCCAACCTTGATCTGAGGCATCTGTGTACAGATGAATGTCGGGAAGAGGGGAGTTGATAGACCCTCCCGGTGTCAGATGCACTTCTTCTGACCACCACAGACGATCCAACAGGCAAGAATAGCTCCAGACTATAACTGCGTTCTCGTTGTGGAAGTCCCAGTGATTCCTGAGACATACCTGAAGAGAGCGCATCCGGAGATGAGAGAGAGAGAGAGAGAGAGAGAGAGAGAGAGAGATGAGAGAGAGAGAGAGAGAGAGAGAGAGAGAGAGAGAGATCTCCCTAAGAGGCTTCTCCAAGCTGGTACTGGCCGTTCCCTGCTGGACAGGAACCCTTCTACTTGCTGAAGGACCGACTGGATCCTCTCCAGGGTTGTGAAAACCCTCAAAGGAAGAGAGAGAATCCTCCTACCTGAATAGGTTAAAAATTCCATAAGAATTCCCTTGTTCTTACTAGCTCCTCTAGAGAGGAGGCAAGGATCAACCAATTGTCTAGATACCTCAACACTCTGTACCCTTGACGATGCATAATTGCCGACATCGGAGACATGAGTTAGAAGCAACCATGTTCGTCACACTGGCTACGTCATCATCCTTGAACAAGAATTAGCTAAGGCTAATGGCGTTCTAAGCAATCCCCCTTATGAACGTCCGGATACTGAGGGGGATGATGACCAAGATAGAAATTTCGACTTTCCTGCTCCAAACATCGTAGACTAAGCCAAAGCATTCACCTGGTGAGCCAGACCCCTCGAGATAAATTTATTAGGCTGCCAACAGCCACGGATCCGAAGGGACATAGCTGTCACTCTTTAGAACCCCATTGCAGTAAACCTGACAGCATCCAGAGAGAGTGTGCCTGACTGAGCAACACAACCTCCAAGCACCTGCTTCCCTAAGAGAAGTTCCTAAGAGCCGAGACGACGCTGAAGACTTAGACAGGATTGCCTAAACTGATTTGTTGAATGGCAACTTGACACCTGCCAAAGGGTTACCTCAAACTGCGTAAATCGTCCTACACGGAGAGAGAAGAGAAGAGTCCTGTCTATTAGAAGCCACTACAGATGCTAAACGAACGTCCGCCTCCTCCAAAGCCTGTCTAACCTGATCAAACCAAACCAGCCAACAAGAAAAACAGGCAGGAGCTGGATTAGTGTCATAAAAAGCCTAAAAAAAAAAAAAAAAAAGACTGAATTGACTAAATCGGGAGGTCTGGAGCTCTTGCTTGAGGGTATGAAGAAGTCCAACGTACTCAAGCATGCATCCTGTAACGTTACTACTGGCAAGAGGACATTCTAAGGCCGCCAGAATCTCCTGCACCTCAGGATAAGAATCCTGTTCTGCAATGTCTGAACAGTCTAAGACCGACAAAGGAGGAGGCACTGAATGAAGCCCGGACAATGGTGAAGAGTCTGCAAGCAGACCACCCTAACCAGGATGCTGCGCACCCACACCTAATCGGGTACCCGGAGCTAAATCCGCATAGTTAAACCCACCGTGAAGAAGAGAAGGCTGAACCGAGAAAAACCCAGAGCCGATTCACCATTATTACCAAGGGGAAGATGAGTGAGAGTAGCCAAACCCACATTGCTAAACCCTGGGGGATGATGCGCAAACGAAACCGCTTGCGGAGGGACGGAAGAAGATGAAGAAGGAGGAGGGAGAATGAAAGAGGTAGAAGCTACCCTCGGAGTTACCACTGCAGAAAATGCAGGCAATGAAAGCCGCGGACCGCTTGAAGAAGGTACTGCAAACCCTGCCAAAAACGCGGAGCGCAAACCCGAACTGGAAGCGACAGGCAAACCCTGTGAAATACCTGATACTACCGGAACAGCCACTTGAAGCGGAAGCAAGGGGTTGCGCATACCTGAAGGGATGGAACATGAGACGCCTGCGGCCAAAATCTGCCGAAACTGCGTTTTCCCCTGTCTGGAAGCTCCTCCTACTGGAGAAGACTGTACTGAGGACGGAAAGGTGGGAGGCAGAGGAATAGCAGACGCATAAAAAAAGAGTCACCTGAGAGGAGGAAAACCAAAGTCGAAGAAGGAGGGAAAACGGAAGATGGGGAAGCCGCAGGAAAGACCGGAGCAAAGAAGAGGCCGAAGAGGAAACTGAAAAGGGAGCAACAGAGAATGTGGGAGCAGGAGATGAAGCGACAGATAACCCAGAAGAAAACTTAGAATGAAAAGGACAGAAGGTACAGCGAATCCAGCATCCCCTCAATAATCCTGAAACATATCCGACATGAATTCTAGACACTACTGTGTCACATACTCTCTAATGTTAGAGAAACCACTCGAAAAATAACCTCTCACCATAGGTCTGTAGCTGTCGAAAGACCCAGCAATCTGCCTTATATATTCAAGTGCCAAATCCAATTGCAGGTCCAAACAAACTACATTTTAGAACTATATTCCACCACATCCAGAGGACACGCCAGAATCCAAGTGCAGGTCCCTTACTAAATGGAGGAGTAGAAAAACATAGATGGAGGAGTAGGGGGAAACTACAGTAGGAGATTCAGAAACAGTTGGAAGTGAGTTAGGAGCAAAAGCAGAAGGATTCTGCACCACCATAACTGAAACATTGACTTGAGACTGAGCCAGACCGAAAAGAAGCGATGAAGGAGAAACTCTTGCCAGAGCACAAAAACCACTCGAACCCGAAACCGGAACCCGTCCAGGAGAATGACTCTGCACCCTTAATACCTTCTTCTCACTACCTAACCCAAACCTATCCTCCTTTATTGCACCTAGATCTTGATCCTGACTAACATTATCAACACTACATTTATCAATATTACAAAGGGGTTGGGGAATCCTTCACTGGCTGCTCCATGCCATGGGGGCCGGCAGACCCTACCCACTCGGAGGCTTGCGGTTCTGCCATTACCCTCAGCACCCAGGGCTGGTCCTGGCACCCGAGAAATTTTGAAGAAGGCTATTAAATTTTCCATACTACTTGCAATCCTATCCTCTATCTGTTTGACTACCTCTGAACTCACTAAATCCATCAACTGATCTGTAGCAGAAGCCTGAGACACTTGAGGCAACAAGAATCTGACCGATGTCTGCCGCCCTTACTAGCCAAAGACTTGCGATGACAAATGTAATCCTCCATCTCTTGTGTGTTCCAATTGGAACATTCATTGCAATGAGTGGACATCACATTTAACCTTCCTACATACCTGACAAATGTCCATCGTTTCTCAAGGTACTCATCCGTCTCTGGCCGGAAGAAGAAGCGATAAGCTCCAGCATCCACAGTTGTAGGGGCAGTCGAGGTCGACGTTGAAGCCAAAGGCGCGGTAGAAGAAGGTGAAAGAGTCCATGATGACCAATCGAGATCGGGAACCAGCAAGTCCAATTCTAAACGACCTTCCACATCGAAGATATCCAGAAAAACCAGGAGAAGAAACCAGTAAATACAATCCACCTGCAGAAGGAAACAACCTTCCAGCAGCACGAACAAAAAGCAATTGACGAAAGTGGGAGTGTTGGCGCACAACTGCATCAGTGTTGCCAACCGTTTGTTATGGTAGCTCAAGTGACAAGATTTTACCTGCAGCGTTGGTAACGCTGGCTGTTAAAATTTCCAATAGTGGATTGGTAATTGAGAGTTGTTCAGGCTAGTGGGATTAAGGGCGAATTCAGGTGTTCAGGGAGTGTACTGTATTGCAATATCAATATTTATGACAAAATTAATACTTACGAAGGGCAAAACAATGTAATCTATACTAGACAATTTAAGGAAAAAAAAAAAAACATCAATGGAAAGAGGAAGATATGCAAATGCACATGGCATAAGAAAACAAATTCTAAAAATTTTCCCTACCTTCCACAGGAAGTTAGGTGATTATTTACAACCCTGTGTACCGCCTCTTTACAGGACATTCGTAAAAATATGCTAATTTTACCAAGGGATGCATGTTTTTTCTAATAATTTATTTTAATCTGTAAAATTATAATTACAGCTCACACAATATCTTTACATATAAGAACTAAAATCAGTAAAAATTCTGAGTATATTTGTCGTAAAATATTTACGAGATTTACTGAAATGGGGAGATGCAATAACTTTTTGTGACATATACATGTTTTTTCTAATATTTCTTTGCAAAATTACAATTAGAGCTGACATACGATCATAAAAGTTAAGAACTAAAACCAACAGCAATCCCTGGGTATATTTAGGAGCAAATAAATAAAAAGACGTCATGGGATAGAGAGGGGCAACACATTCCCCCATCAAGTCTCAAGGCACACTGATCCCCCTCTGTCCTGTGCTGAACTACTACAGTTGCCATAAGTCATTTATGGACCATTGAAGTGATATGAACATCTTTCCCGCTAAATTCATCCAAATCGTATGGCATGTAATATTAATATTCCCATGAGTTAGCCCGTCCATCACTCAAAACCTGTTATAGATCCTCATATGATCATGCCTGTCCATTAAGGGTTATGATGTAGCTTACCCAATAGAGAAAACCAAGAATATGTCGCTTTATTATCACCATTCAGCCTCGACCCAGGACGCCGAAGAAAGGGATCCTAGAACATACATTAAAGGTCTTTCTAAGCAAGAGCTCTGCATGAACTACAACCTTGGAAATTGATTTTTTCTATACTTTTAGTGTTGCTGAAGAAGGAGGTGGTGTTTTTTTATTGTTGGTCAATTCTTATTAACCTCATATCTATCAAACATGATTGGGGACCCTTTGGGAATGTGGGGTTTTGGAAACATTGGGAGAAAGACTGGACTGCCATGTTGTTGTTATGGAATGGTTCCATGCATGTGCAAGTCATCAAGGAGCCATATGTTTAAGGAGGGATTGGCTAAGGAAACCTATTATAAAGGGAACTATACTGTACTAACCTAACGTACCCTAACTTAACCTAACCTAACCTATACTGTATTAACCTAATGTACCCTAACCTAATCTAACCTAACCTAACAGGCCATGCTCCTTATTCAGGGGGCCCTGGTAAAGGAAACTCCACTCTTTACCCTATAACACTGGGCATGTGCGAGAGCATTCTAGGATGACCAGTGTACAACTTCTGAAGCTAATTATAGGTTAATTACAGTCGATCAACAAAAATAATGGCAAATTCTTAATAGGTATCCAAAATACTAGAGGAAACATCAATTTCCAAAGTAATTCCCGATGCGGAGCTCTTTCATGGTTCTACCCATTAAAATACCATCTTCCCTCTTCTACAGGCAGTCAAAGAATAGTAATAGTGTGGGTATATCAAATAACATACACCACAAGGCTAGGCTAAGGTAACTGAAACAGGGTGAATGGTGAATGAATGAGCTAGGCTGGGCTAATCGAAACTGGGGTAATTCTAAGTATTAGCTCCGGGCCTGTTTTGACTTTGGAAACTGGTTTTTTCTACACTTTTAGGGCTTCTGATACTGGCGGTGCATTTGTTTGTTGTCGGCCGAATGGAATGTCCCTACACTGTGTTTAGTACTGGCCTGGGGGGAGGTGGTACCCATACATTAACAAGTTATTGCATTTGCCAGACAGGGTAAGAACCGTTCCAAACAGATGTACCCATGCTCTGTCTTGTGAAGATCACATATGGAAACCCCTTGTTGGATGGACTTCAGGGGTTAATTACATTCGTGCAACCAAAATTGAAGGTAAACCCATAATTAGCAACCAAAAAAACTGTAGAAAAAGTCAAGTTAGAAGGAAAATGCCGCCGCAGAGCTACTACTTTGATCTACCGAAATGGCAAATGCTGACTGAATAGCTAGGCTAGGCTAATTGAAATGGTGATAAATGTGAGAATTGGAACTCGACACCTCGCAAAAGTAGGAAAATTCTCGTTGAAGATATTAATTACTATATTTTGAACTGGGGTTAGGAAAGAGACATCTAGGATAATTTCTGCAAACCACCAACCTTTGCTTCGTTGTTATTTCCAGAAGCTTCCAGCAGGTTGTTCCGAGATTTTGTGGTCTCAAATCCAGTCATTTATCCAGCTGTTAACTGGACAAGGTAATCTGTAGGCTATTTGAAGAGAGTTGTGATATGATTTCCAGAGTCCTTCTCAGGAATCAAAGCAGAACGCAGGAAGAAAGGCGCAGTAGCAGGTCTGAGTGTTAAACTGAAATTGGACTTTTGGAGTTGAGTAGCGTTGTTACAGAAAGTGCAGCTTGGACGTCGAAGCAAGGACACTTAGAATAGACGGAGGGCAAGCTGCGGTACAGCATCGCCCATATGCTTTTTAACTCTGAGCTTTCCTTTACTACGGCTCCTCTAGAAGTTCACATCGCAGCAAGGACACAACGGTATTACAGATTATTGGAAGAACAACCAAGAGAAAAGGATTAATATGTGCAAAACAAACGGAATTAACTTATAATGTTACCAAACATAGAGTATATAAATGATAATAGAACCTTCAAGGGAATGAGGCAAGAAACGTAAATTTAAATTTGATAATGAGCGTGTAAATTCTCACATAGGATCAACTTAAACTAAAACAACAGTACAACAATCTGATGATTATGATATCGTTATTATATTTAAATTTAAATATGTTTTCCAAATGAAATAATGTAACAAAATATGAGTTCTCTAAGGTCTGAAAATCAACAGTGCTTGGCTTGACAGCCTTAATTCCATAAATCCGTTCCAGTTCTAAGGCCATCCTGTGCTTTGAGGGAAGAACTGGCGAGATGCCGCGATCTAAAAGTTGAGTACTTTAAATAATGTCTTCCACTTCACTCAAGACTTCTACAGCCACTCATTTATTTTCTTGGCTAGGCATTCATATCCCAATTTTTATGGAAATAAAAATGAGAAAATATATGCTAAGAAATGAATTAGAGGAATAAGTTATTACAATAAGTCGCATCTCTCTTTTATCTCAATGGCTTTTAAAAACTGACGATGGTAGAAATGTCTCCAAAATTTTTAAAAATTCCAGATTTGGATTTTCCGGTAACAACTCATTCCAGTGAGCATACTCAAGACCATCGTCACCTTCCAAAATATATCGATGGTTTGGAAAGTGTGCCAAATCCTCGACCAGCTTCAAGACTATTAAGTTTCTCCTGTCTTATGGGAAGAGAAACAGCCAATAACTTAACTTATGCGGCTCCGTGTATACTTTTATATTTCTTGTTGTTGGTTTGGAGAGGGGAAACCATCTCTTCTACCATGATCTGTTTCGTTTCGTGTTCAGGTGAGGATCTCGATATATGCCGCTCTTGTGAGCGACATTTTTCGCTTAGTTGTCCATTTCATTTCCCTGAATCCCAGCATGGACTGGGATCCAATAATGTCTGAAAAGCCGGGATAGTCCGTTTATAATTTTACGTTCCTTCCTCTCAAAGCATTCAGCAATGAAATCACATTACAAGGGCCAGTTCTTGGTAATTAATGCATCCATACGGGTTCAGAGACCGGATAAAGAGGAAGGCCGAGATGTATGGGAAAGTATCAAACCTTAGCAGTCTGGTGTAATTAACAATATATTAGGATGAGGCCACAATGCCACTGGGGTAGTGGTTCTTAGCTTACTACAGGCCACGGATCACTGACCTAATTGAAAAAAAAACTTGACCTAGCTCGTCTTTGAGTAATAATAGAAAGACTAGATGATGATTTACTTAAATAATATTTTTGTATTGTATTATTCAGAAATTTCTAATAAATGCAAAAATATCTAGCAGTTTATTTCCAAATTGAGTAAAGTGAACGTCGTGTGGACCACCAAAGAAGCCATCGTTGAGAGTCCAGACACCAGAGCATGTTAGCTGAGCTGAGAATTTTTTCAGCAGCGAAACGGATGCATTGCCAAAATCTCAGGAAAGGTAAAATAAAGAAAACGAGAAGGAAAGAGTTTTGTCTTTTATCTACAATAGATTGAAATGATTACAACCTTTCTGAAATACTGCGAAATACAGTATTCACTATGTATTTTTCTTCGTTATAAGACACCTTAAGTTTTATAATATACTGCAACAATTTGTAAAAAATAACAAGATGAAAATATTGCACACTATCATATGCAAAAATATAAACCGCTCACGATTATGTCACATACACAGAAAGTTCCTTTCTTTACAAACAGCACATAACACAATAAATACGACAATAATAAACTCATCAACAACTTACGTTTTGGAAATACATAAAGGAATCAAAATATCTTTTGCTTTTTTCCAAAGTTTTTTTTTTATAATTTTGTCTTTCTCAAATAATGGACGAAATCTCGTCATTTGTGTTCCGCTTCACTTTAGGCTCAGCCATTGTGTTGTGAAGTTCCAAGCTACAAAAACTGAAAATTCACACTGACAGGATTAACTATATATTCATAATTCCGTAGAAGTTGATAGAATATCTATGTTGCCTTGAAAGAATGAAGCTATGAGAAACTTATAATTCGTACATCTCAAGATCTTGCCCAAAATCACTGAGAGAGAGATATATATACACAAATATATATATATATATATATATATATATATATATATATATATATATATATATATATATATATATATATATATATATATATATATATATATATATATATATATATATATATATATATATATATGTATATATGAACAAGCTACGATAAACTTACAATCCGCACGTCTCTCAGATTTTCCTCAAAATCACGGTTATATATATATATATATATATATATATATATATATATATATATATATATATATATATATATATATATATATATATATATATATATATATATATATATATATATATATATATATATATATATATATATATATATATATATATATATATATATATATATATATATATATATATATATATATATATATATATATATATATATATATATATAAAACATGAAAGAAGCCCAGACTACAGAGAAGCTATAACGAGTCTTTAAAAAATATTTTGCTTTGCGCATAAAAATGTGACAATATAAGAACAACGCAGTGTCTTTTAAGATTGGTCAGTTTCAGACATAACTGCTAGCCTGTTTCTGCGGTCGTTCCAAAGATCATGTTTAGCTGGTTTTGACATCAATGCTAGGCCTATGCATTTACATCTCGTATGAAGATCTTGATATCATTGTTGCTGTGAAATTAGGATTACATCTCTAGGGAAGCCTGACAGCCTTCATGTTTGAAGTAAAAAAATGGCCCAATTTCATCCTTTTGCCTCCCCTTTAAAATGGGAACAACTCTCAATGCCAAGAATAGTAAATGTTGAAGGAAATATTTAATGATATTCGACATATGAGATGAAGATATAAAAACAATGATTTTCTTTATAACTGTAAACATCTTCATGCTTATTCTGCTCCAAAACAAATATCACAAGATAACTATATAAAAAATTGATATTATTGTACTTATCATGTTTTCAGATAATATTACAGGACCCTAAAATATGAAAAAAACACGTTTGTTTATGGTTTTAGAATCAACATTAAATCTGTTCAACATTCATGAGCTGTGGTGATGGGATGGATATCTCTTCACATAAGATGTGTGTAATGGGTGTTTCTTTGAACGACTGGGAAAGAGACTCCTTTGTTATTATTGTACGGATGCTTATATACAGCATTTGGTAAATAGTTAACAGTAAAGCAATTTGCGGATCTTTAAAAATCTTTCAGGAGAATGGCAGCGTTAAAGACGAGGTCCATTTGTGTGTGTATCTACTGAGAGAGAGAGAGAGAGAGAGAGAGAGAGAGAGAGAGAGAGAGAGAGAGAGAGAGAGAGAGAGAGAGAGAGAGCTGGGTGACAAATTGCTCAAGCGAATTCTTTAACTACTTTGGCACAATTTTCATGCGCTCAGTCAGATCTACCCGACCCACAAATTCCAGCCAGTAAAACTAGCGGTATCTGTCACAGAGCCCGAGGGTAAGTACCGCCTACGGAAACCTTACAGGAAGCATTGCCTGTACACAGTACTTCAAATTTGGCTCGCTCCATGTTTGTCTCGTCATGTAAAAAGAAATGCCTTGTGAGAATAAAGAATATTCACTCGATACGGTTTAAGATAATAACAATACCATCTACTGATTATAACTGCAAAGGCCAATTTTCATTACCAAACCTATCACGTTTAACCCTTGTGCGAGTACGGTTTTTGGACATGCAGTTTTCATTAGAGTTCATTTGTACATAAATTTTCGGTAATGCAAATCATTCATAATAATAATAATAATAATAATAATAATAATAATAATAATAATAATAATAATAATAATAATGCACTGTTATTATTTATCTTAATTGCATTTTCCGTTGCCATAGTTACTTGGGGTGACCAGTATTCCCACAAGAAATATTGTTTAACAAATATTGTCTACATCTTGGATGGCTTTAAAATGACACTGCCTAAAGTCATCTATTCCCATTAACACTTACACTTTGCTTGGAAAACACCAGTTAAGTTGCCAGTGCTGTTTAATGGAAGAGACTTTTATATATATATATATATATATATATATATATATATATATATATATATAAATATATATATATATATATATATATATATATATATATGTATATAAATATATATATATATATAAATATATATTATATAAATGTATATAAATCTGTATATCAACTTATTTATTTACCCATACACCTTTTAGGCCTTAGCTTGGTGTTTTCAGAAAGTCCTTTTGGGATGCCACCCAGCACCCAGCTTACGAACCAACACATTTGTCTAAACACCGACACATACTTCACCACTTGGGTCTATATGGGCTGGAAGGGTATTAAGAACCCATCCACATCTTGTCTGTCGGGGCTGGGACCCGACCTTTGCTCTGCTCGCGTTTAATTTAGCGGTTGCCTCACATGTGATATATTCAGTCAATTATTTCTTTTATAAGCGCACTTTCACCGCTTCTAAACTGAAAATGAGTCTCATTCTAAGTAGTAATTGTGTTAATTCCAAATAAGTTGAAGAACATTAAATTGATATTTATAGCTGGCTTCCAACTTGAACAGGATTACGTTTCTTGGAGCGCCTAAAAACCATTTCTGAATGAAGCAAGAGATGTTATAGGAATGCATCCTTACATATATAACATAGCTATTTTTTCTTTGTTTTTACCTTTTCTTACCGCACAGAGGGTGGCACCAGAATTGTTAAGACTTCCGGTCCTCAGGCAAGTCTCTAAGGATGAGGCTGTTGGCGACATGCCCCACTCCCTTTTTTTTTTTTTTTTTAATAAAACACCACCTAACTGCTGTGCAGTAGGGCGGGAATCAAAACAAGGGCCGTGCAAACGATATCCCAGTGCTTTACCATTGAGTTACAATATTCAGTGAGTTATAATATTATATATATATATATATATATATATATATATATATATATATATATATATATATATATATGACTATTTATCACAATATATATACATATACATATATTATGTGTATGTGTGTGTAAACAATGCTATAATGATTATTGAAAAGTATTCTTTTTCTTTCAGAGTATAATTGTGTAAAGAGGCGCTCTGCATCTCAGTCAGTTGAGGAGAGAAAACAGTTGACAAAATCAAAGTGACACCGATGAAGAAATCAAAAGGCACTTCAGTCGCTTACGAAAACTCAAAGCACACTGGAATCAAATGTCTTGATTACAAGTTACTAATACAACAGCCACATTGGGTTAAACAGAGTTTTAACAATTAAAATTCACAACCAACAGTATCACTGGGGTTATTCTGGAGTTACTTATATAGCCTTATACCTTGGAAAGTCAACACTCGCTAAATTGACACAAGGCACACTATCAACATATGCACAGTATCTTTCCACGAAACAAGTACAATGACGGCAAAACAAAGCAATTGTACACTACAGAACCCTTTCAACATGACAGTGCTTAAAAAGTATTTGAAAGTATACACACAACGAACAAAAAGTACTGTCTCAGTATAACAAAGAACTTCTCATCTTAAAAATTACCCTTTCAGCACTGGAATGTTCCTCGCCGCTGAGGATCGAAGCAAAATCAAAAGGGAGTGTTTTTTCATGATTGGTTGTGACTGATTTTTCTCTGGAACCAACACTGCCATCGTAAGCATCGATAACCCAGTCCTGCTGAACACCGGATGAAGGTTCACTCATCTTGAATCAAATTTTCTGTGCCCTTGGAAGTGTCCCAGTAGCTGATGATAAGCTACAACGCCGAATAACTTGCGTAGATTCATATTGATCACATTTCCAGAGTATCTCTGCGATATATACTCAAAATGTAGTTCTTTAGTAGAGCATTCACTTATCAGACTTCTGCACACTAGTCAAAAATGATATACAATATAAAACTATTTTAAGCATCATCGGAACGCATTATGCAAAAATCAAACAATGAACAAAGTATAGTTCCAATTAGCCATTACAGAACACACGCGAAACTATTCATTCTTTCAGCAAAAGATTCGAGCATACACCAAGTGAGCAGCCCGGCCTCCAAGGAAAACAGAATAAAAAATGATTCAGTTATCATTCTTGTTCCGACAAGTCCGGTCATTAACCACGCTGCTTCAACGTATTCACTGCGGTCAATGTGTCAATCTAGCAAGCATTAAATTGATATCTGACGATACAGTCTCTTGATACTTGATTAACTGATTAGATGATTAGTATGGATATGGAGGTACTTGGGTAATTTTAACTAACATTCTGCAGTAGCTTTCTATGAACGCCATCAATGCGTATTCACTACTGCGAAGATATCAGGACCATTACGTGATTACATAAAATATTAATATTATGTGATTACAAATGATATCAGCATCATTATGTGATAACAGATATACAGACCTTAAGTGAGAGGGATGATGATACAAAATATTGTGAAGATATGCTTTGTAATTCATTGAGTAGGATGTTTACAAAGGTTGGGAGGATGATGCATATACCCACGATGATGGCAAAGAAATAAGAGGACGAGAAAGGACAAGACAGACAAGAATCCATATTTCGCGCCTTCCTTATGTCCACCACTTGCTCAGATTCTGTCTTGCCCGAGAGACAAGACGATTCAGCAAGAGCTCCCACCGAAAACAGAAATCGATCTGTAGTTTGTTGGATTCATAACGATCACTACAGCATACATACGTTGCATTATAACCACATAAATACAAAATGTGCTTCATGTTTTCTCACAAACCCATAAAATTAATTAACATTAGTACAACGTTATTTATGAGACATAAAAAACAAGAAAATTAGCAAGTTTACATTTACGGTTATATTTTTCTATACAATATAAACAAATACAAGAGTTAATTAATTCCTTTGCTATTGGGCATTCACTCTAAGTCTTGAGTAACGGTTACGTAAAAAAAAAAAACGCCTGAGACTTGAACCTCAGTAGCAGTTGCATCGAAGAAGCACAATAAAAATCTCAGGAGCATCAACTGGCGTACACTAGTTCTACTTCACCCTACTCTTCACTGGCATTCAAACCTGAGCGGTCTCTGCTGAATATTAAGTCTCACGTCATAAGACACCGTCATATAAAAAAAGACACCTGGCTGATGATCAAATCACAACAGTTCCTTCAGTGTCTTGAAGTAATCCCTACAACTGCAATGTAGCGACTCCCAACCACACCTAATGCTTAGGTCTGTTTAGGTACTGCACTGGATTGACTAACTTTACCTCGTAAACATCATTAGCTTCCCTTTACTAAAATGCTGTAAATTCCTCTGCTACACCGCCTACCATAAAATGCACCATTGTAAATGACTAATGAAACTTATTCTGTAGAAAAGTCCTCGTTCTAATGCCGTATACAGCTGCAAGATTCATGAAAGTCAACATCTTTTTACATATCTCAACTGCCAAGTAAACTGAGGGGATTTCTACAAAACTACCCGATAACATACACCAAGTTCTTTTCATAAATTAAGACTTTTGGTATTCTGGATTAAGAACGTGCAATTGGTCACACAAATCATATTCTTCAAATTTGTTCTTCATAAAATTCAAGTTTATGTGATAAAATTATAAATCTTTGCTTTTGAACGTGAAAACATTTTAGTTCATAATTTTAAAATTGCCAGCTATCATACACATCGGTTTGTTCACAGGACTGTGAACACTACCTAACTATATCTTTATGACGAAACATTGCCACGCTTTCAAAATTCTGCAATGCAGCTACGATCATTTTCAAGGATAAACAGCAGTTTACACAGTGCTTTTGGGTCTGTCAGTTGAACTCCCATATCTCAGTATCTATGGTTCATGAAGCCATCCTCTAATATTCATCACCTACAAATAGAACCAAAATATGAAACATTTAATTAGTATAGGGGACAATGTCGACCATGCCTGAGAAATCTCCGGGTGCTTCAATTCACCATTCCAAATTCATGTGGTAATGTGACAATAAATTCTCATCAAGTACCAAAACTGTCAGCAATCCTCACATGGAGAAAGGACAGTTCCCAGAGAAGACTTTCTAGTTACAGAAGTCAAGTGGTACATGTCCTGACATATGAACTTTGTCAACTTTTCTCAATCGTTAGGTATATGATACAAAAATTTATCACGAGTGTTTCATCCTTAGCACTTTCTATACGGAAAATCATATTTTCTTTTCCTATATAACCTCTGTGACTTCGGTATAGACAACGGTACTTTAAGACAATAAATTCTTTATATCATACAATACTTACAGGATGTTAAGATTATAAACAATAACTATATTTCGACTATGTACAGTATCATTTACATTTGTAAGAACAATGTGGTATAAATAAAGTCTATTCAAACGATAATTTTTGTCCTTAAATTCACTTGTAGGTAGAGTGTTCTGCCTCGGACTGACAAGAACGAGGAGAATAAAGCACTGTCTTTTTGCGAGTTTTCGCACAGTGTTCTCGAATTTCGAAAGCATCTAGTTCCCTTCCACCATGGCTTTCATAATAAAAAAGGGAATTTTCGTCAGAGGAACTTTATAGTTATTGATCCAACGGCCGCCACGCCTCAAGTGTTTATCGATGCCGTCTTCCCAGATCCCCTCGGGTAGGTAGATGTCCCTGGTCCTCTCTCCTCTGTATGTGACAGGCGCCACGAGGAGATCCTTCCCCAGAATCCATTCACTGTCTACCTTGGCTGCCTCAGGATCCCTCGGGGCAAATAGTGCCAAGGGCGTGATAAGCGGAGTGCCGTTCCGGACAGCACCTGGAATCTTTTCGTGAAGGCGAGGCAGCACCACTTCTTTCCGCAGTTTATTATACTCCACAGTCAGAGCTTTCATTTCTTCGCCGTACATCCGGGGCAATACGTTCACCTGAAACATGAGAACCTTCGGTGAATATGTCACGCTCATGAAAGACTGCCAGAAATATGACACACAGACTTGATATACCATAATCTCTTTAAATGACATCTGATACAAGTCAAATTAGATATATCACTCAGTTCATTTGTTGCACACCCCCATATATATACGTGCATAAACAATAATAAATACACACACACACACACACACACACACACACATATATATATATATATATATATATATATATATATATATATATATATGTGTGTGTGTGTGTGTGTGTGTGTATACATATATATACACACAGTATATATATAATGTATGAATATGCACATGCATAAATTTATGTATATATATATATATATATATATATATATATATATATATATATATATATATATATATATATATATATATATATATATATATATATATATATTTACTGTATATAAATGCATAGATATTTTTTTTTTTTTATTTACCTGCGAAGAGGAAAAAATGCCGAGTGTTAACAGTTTTTCTTTTTTATTCTGAGAACATGCGAAAGTACTTTTACAATGTCTTGAGACGAGGACATATGGTCGTTTTTTGTATATGCTCAATTTAAAAAAGTAGGTTACTTTACTACTCGCGAGGGAAAATTTGTTTATTCATCCCACAAAAATACATGTATACATAAAAGGAATTTAACTTCTTTACTGCTTGACCCCAAAACGACCACACCACTAGCGCCGAGTATGATAGAATCAGACAAGAGAGCAAATTGCAACTTACTTGTAATGCTGGTAAGAAAGTTGACACTTCAATCCAGCGGATATACAGTTCTCTTTCGGGAACATGGCCTGCTTCAGCCAGACCTCCAATCACTCCAATATCAATCAACGGGTAGCCAAGGGTGGTCAGGGTTAGAATGCGAGGGATAAGAGTCTCCAGTCCTCTCCATGACCCATCAGCATGTCCAAGTGTTAAAAATGTCGGTGGCAGGGGTGGAGTGACCGCTGCTTCTGAGCTCATTGGGGGCGATATTGAACTAACTGAAGCCATGAAGTGAACAAGCACTGAGTCAGGTCCTGGAAGTGGGAGGTGATACTCATGGTAAGCTGGGAGTGCATGAGCATCAGCAGGTTGCAGGTGGAAGCGGTCAATTTTGTAAGTATCCTGCAAGATTTTCAAGCGAGATGAAAACCAATCCTTAGCCTTGGGGTTGCTAAAATCTGTGACAACTGTAGGATGTACTTCATCATACTTTGCTAGCGCTGGAAGTTGGGACTTGCTTTGACGAACCCAAAGCCCTGTTTGAGTTCCGTTAGTGAAAGCTGTGGCGTGAACACTGACGAATGGATGAATTGTTAATGCTAGACGGAAGCCTTTCTTCTCTAGGGCATTTACCATGGCAGCTGGATCTGGAAACCTTTTGGTATCAAACGTTAATTCACCCGGACGAGCCTGCCAGCTAGGAGGCAGAAGAATATGGCCCCAGTTCCCATAGTCATGATTGACTATGCTTTCTACATATTTCAGAACTGCATCCTGTGTAAGTGTAGGCTTATCAGGGGGCATCCAAGGAACCCAAACAGGCTGATCAATCCTTTCTTTAACACGATTTATTGTCTCTTCTCCAAAGACTTCCGATAAGTTTTGAGGTGTACTGTGGAGGCTAACCGTCTTGTTTGTTGTCTTGTTCAACTCTTTATGTTCATCATCAATGACACTATGGTTCACATGACCCTGCGTGAACTCTACGACAATTCTCCTGTTCTGAACAGCTTTATCATACAAGAATTGAGAAAGAATGGACATGTTTGGTGCGGTGCAGAAAGAATACTCAAGAGTAGGTGTGACTGACTTGAGATGAGGATGAGGGCGAGATTCAAGGCAGAGTTGCTTATCAGATTCATGATTCACGGACACGTATCCCTGAAAAGTATCGGGTAAAGTCATAAGAGAAGCTCGGTCAGACAACCAAGTTCGACGTAGAAGCTGACCCCATGAATGGGATCCTAACTTTCCCGTCACCATCTGTGAAGGTGGAACATTAGCATTCGTGAGAGGGTAACCACCGTTACTCATCTCTCCTCCGCCCCACCACGAACCATACTGCTCATCCTCGACTTGCAGGCAGTCTCGGAGAGTGAAATCTTCTTTAGCAGCTACCCACCAGACAGAATAGCACTGGACATCACCTGTTGGATGCATTTTACGGAGCTGTAGGCGAGCTAAGGACGTCCACTCCAAACACACGAAGTCACTGTTAGAATCGAGAAAATATTACATTTTGAAAAGCTAACATTTCTTTTAATGACAATTTTTTCTTTCAAAAAGTTGCAATTTTTATAACTGAAAGTGGCGTAGAATGGTATTTATTGAAGTGACTGTTACTGCTCAGAGTTGCATCATGCGAATTTCTTGAAAAAAAGTAATAAGTACATTCTCCTAAAATGTAAAAGTGTTATGTAACTTACTCGTATTCTGCATGATCACGTGCTTCGTTAGACATTGAATGGTTGTGCTTGTGAAGGTAATGTAGATAATGCGTGCAGTCTTCAGGAATTGATTCCAAGGGTAAATGACTGCCTAAATGAGCAGTGACGACAGGCTCCCAAGTAGGATTATAAATCTGCAGCACTCTTGACTTTTCGAAAAACTTTATAGAACTAAAGATTGTCATCTGCAAAAGATACAATGAAAATATGAATTTATCCTGACAAACAAATGGTAGGAGAAAGAGAGTTGAGAAAACGAAATGAGGAGATGTAACACAGGCTTTATGAAAACAAACATCAAATATACGTGCATAAATAAGAGACATTTCCAGTTTGAATGATCACACAAGTACGATACAAGGGTTCCTCTTGAGTTATGATACTTATATCTAAACAGAGATCAAATGTCTAGCAATACTACCCTAAATTCTTTCATAATAGCACTGAAACTTATATCTGCCATGCATCAAAAGACTGTAAGTTACAAATTATGATCACAGATTTAGCAGTATCACAGGCAGATCAAAATCTTGCTTTATTTACCGTGTTTTGTTTAACATTAAATTCATAAAAAATAGCAACAGAAAATAAGCGTGGGCTCCAGTGTCATTCTGAGAAAGAGGTTCAACGAATATTTTGTGCAACGAACCTCTAACAGATGCAGATTGTAGAAGTAAGACGTGAGGGAAATCCCCACAACAATGATGATAAACAGAACCGCGACCAGGATCATGAGGCCCAGGTCAGCCCGGGACTTCTTGTTGGTTGGAAGCTGTGGCCGCTGGAAGGCATATACAACAAGATCAGTTAAGTTTTCATAGCTGTCGTGAAATTATATTTCTATGGCATCTGAAAGATATCGGAGCTTGTTTCCAGTTATTGTTTTGAGTAAAGATTTCATGGATCCTTAAAAACCGGGCACCCCCCCCCCGGCCCCGTCGGCATTAAAAAATTATGGTAATATAAACGCAATTATCTCTATTCATTTTCTTATCTGACAAGACAAGAAAACAAGGAATTGTTTCCAAAAGTCCTTGCTGACTTTGGTAATATTTACAATAGAAGTGAGAGCATCTTGATGTCACTGCAAGTTACTGTAAAAATAATGTTATACATTTTTTAAAAATGCCACGCTTTGAATATTATTAGTTGATGAACTGAGAAATTTGCAAATTCTTTGAGCCTCACATCTAAATTTAGTGTAATATTAATTTTTTTTTTACATGTGCTCTCTTCTGCGCAAATATGAATTTCATAGGAAATCGACCATTAATTTACCATTACTTGGATGTATAACAGTCTTAAAAATATGACATTAACCTCCATGGATACAAAAGCCTTAACATTCTTTACATCTCAGCTTGGCAACTCTAGCTTTCTGTACTGCCAGTGTATGTGATTCGGGATCTTTCCTAGATAGTGTCCCCCAAGAGTTTTAATTCGGTATGTATCCACCTTTGCGGTGTAATTAGTACAAGCCCGTTGGGGTTTACCGTAAAAACATAAACAAAAGATTGTAAATATTATAAAGATAATGACCCCCCAAGAAACATTAGTTCTAGATAACGACCCACTATCTAGGAAAGATCCGTGATATTTGCCAGTGTTTCTGTCAAGTCCAAACATTCCCAGGCCAAGATCAAATCCTGGCACACGCCATCGAGACCAAGACCAAGTCCAAGTCCGCGCTTTCCGAGTCAGAGACAGACTCCCATTCCACCGGCAGGATTTCTTCTACGATCAAAGAAACACTAATGTGAAGAAATTTACCAAAATCAAATAAATGCACGTAAATGAGGTCGCGGAAGGTACAGCTCTGTACATCCTTTGGTCTTTCACCCTAATGCCCAAAAGCTCATTTAAAACGTAAAATAAGTATGTATTGTTGCTGTATGAAAATACTTGCTCAGTACACTGGGCGGGTAAACCATTCCTTTAACTTTTATGATTTTTCTACAGCTAATACTAGGCAATGATTTCAATTTTTCTGATTTTTAAGCAATTTCCACGGGATATTTTGATATATCTAAAATGCACAGCCGACGTGAAAAATTTAGTTGTACACTGCGCGAAATGACGATGATTGCAAGTTCATTAAAACAGACTAATTGTTCTTGATGCTGTTCAACAGATTTCATTTGTACGAAACAGGAATGCACTTTATTACACTGAAGATTAATAGCCCACTAGCCTTCTTTTTCTTGTAATAATGCAATAATATTAAGTAACCTTGAAATTTGTACAAATCTTTGGAAAAAATTAGCATAAGTAGCATTTAAACTATAGTCTAGATGTGATTTTCCAATCACGACGATCACATGCAATGGTATACCTTCAAAAAAAGTCTACCTCCGACAGCGATGTATACTGAACAAGAATCCGGTTTGTAACTGAACATTTAATACAAAATGAAATTAAAAACAATAATGATTTTAGGTGAGGACATTTAAAAAAAATGCATAACTCATAAGGTATTCATTTTGACAGTTGTAAAGCAAAACAGTATGATCGCACGTATCAAGGGATATCACGCCCATAAGGGCGTCATTTCGCCTGATGTGGCCTCAACTTATTATTATTATCTGTAACATTTCGGGGATTCTCTGTCCTCATCACCGCCGGGAAATAAGAAAATATATAAACAACAGATAATCATAAAAATAACATCCGGCAAAGATGTTTTTCTTGGGAATCGTAACAGGAGCAAGTACTTAAACCCATACCATATCCAGAACCTTTTATTTAATGCTTATCTTCATTCAGGTGTAGCATTTTCAAAACTGGAAAGGAGAAACAAGTTACTAAGGTAGGAACTTGCAAGGGACAGGCAGACAGACAGACAGACAGAGTCCGAGGCCATGACTATGACCAAGACCGGTTCAGCCTAGCCTCGTTCTTATTCGTTTTTGTTTACATGCATTTTTCCTTCAAGCTCAGCCATTAATGCTTTTGCCACAAGTTTGTTTTTGTTTCGCATGTAGAAACGATAACTAGAAATGAGAGATCTAAAAACTAAAAGCATTTTTGTTTCAAATAATGCAGAACTGACTTCTTTTCTTGTTGCTGTCTCTGCGCATGAATAAAAAAGAAACAACAAAAATAGAAACCTTTCATCTTTTTTCTCTGTCGTTTGCTAAAAAAAAAAAATGAGCAACGAAACTGAGCAACTTACCCCCATTTTTTCTCTGATAAGTGACGACAGCGAATTGTGGGATGACGCTCTGGACGCTTTGGATCTGGTGTCTTCGCCTCTGTTGCCTCCTATAACTCCACGCTGGGAACTTTAGCAAAAGGAGAAATAACAGAAAATGTTAACATTAATATGATGTCACACAACAACCAACACCTTTCGTAGGATTATTGTGAATGTACACAGTATACAATGCTGCAAGATAGCACTAAGCTTAGACATCGTTAAAAGCAACACTGTCATTGAGTTGATCATAACAGAGCTAATATTCATTGCGTTTCCTAATATAATATCTGTCACACTTTATCAAAGGTCAGTGAGCCCTAAATGATCTACTTCTGCGTAGTCTTTCAAGTCACACAATTTAAACGTTATCATGAGTATAAACCATTCATCACTAAAACAAATGCAAATTAAGCAAATAAAATGGGAAAGGGGTGGAGATGAAAACGGAAAGGAAAGGGAAAAAGTTAGAAACTAAAGTACCATTGCATTTCCTATAACTTATCACCTCTGATGGAAACGCTCAGGACGGGAGCAACATTCCAGGAGTCTCCTGCCTCTGACACTTGACGCGAAGGTGGAAAATGACCAGCTGAATTGGAAGTGTATTGCCAATAAATTTTAGTTTCATTCTTCCAAATACCTTTAAAGTGACTGTAATGAGCAAGTCCAGTTTTTCTACTGCTTTATGCAGGATTTTTAAGTCTTGGTGTGTGAAACTATGGCGTTGCTGGTGAGAGAGATTGCAAATAGCTGAGCATGATGGTTTTGTGAGTGGTAACCCTGTTCTAATGTTCATAAATTCTGTGTTGCAACCAACATTCGCAACAGCCAGGTCTGTTGCAACGTGTGAAAACACTGGAAAACGTCAAGAAATGGTTAAGAGACTTTCTTGTTTGGATACGAGCAAGTTGCAAGACAAACTTGCAACTGTATCTGTGAGAAGGCAGTTCTTCACATTTTCCAAAGGTTTCATGTATTATGAACGCAGATTTGTTTAGTATGGCAGTTTTTCTACATCCGATGTCGTTTGTTACCTGAAGATTGAGATTTGTTATTCCGATTCGGTAACCCAGTATTCTTCCAATTTACTGACCTGGCCTGATCTGTTGGTACTTCTATGGATTACTTATAACTAAAGATCTATTATAATTATTATACAGTATTACTGCAGCTAAGAAAACAGCATTGTTGTTATTATTATTACGAATATAAGAGAGTATAAGCATTGGAGTTTCTGGACATCAATTTACTGGTGTTGGTGTTCCGTCGCCGTGCGGTGGCATCATGCCGCATTTCCACGGGAGGCTCAACTCTCCGGTTTTTATGGATTGCTGCCTCACTTTCAAAGGCTCTTGCTCATACTATGAACGTGTCTTACATATTAAGATGCATTTCATAATCCTGACTCTTCCTCGCATACTAATAATTTCGCATTTTCAGGAATAGCATATCAGAAGTAAATACTATATATGAATTTTTTTGTAACATAAACGCGTGACTTTTGTATTCATATCATATTAAATCACAAATATCGTTTAATATCCAGTTCGCTATATAATTGATAAGTATTTCGTCCCCGGCAGGATTCGAGCCGTTGCCTTTGAGTTCTGTCTGACGTTGTTTCTAAACCAAGCAACGGTTCGAACCCTGCCGGAGACGAAGTACTAATCAGTTTTAATTCCTCTTGGGTATAAGTTACTCCACGGATACAATGAATTCGATATCAAATGATATTTGTAGCTTAATATTTGTGAATACTATATATATATTATAATATAACTGAATACTATAAAATAAATGGAACCGTTTGTTGTACATTGAAAAAAAATTCTTACCGAACGAAACAGACATGCACAAAATTGAAATGCACTTCAAATGAAATGCAATTGAATGCGCTAAAACAATTCAACAGAAAGCAAATAAAAAATACAAAAAAACTTCTGGAAACTTCAGGAACCTTTTGTTTACATCAGATTAGCTGATGTAGCCATACGATTCTTGTTATGCAAACTGTTAAAAAGAATGATGGAATGGAACTGTGATGTGCAGTTATTAGTGCATACTATCCGGTTTGGCGAAATAAGTTACTTGTTTCATAGATCTGAGACTATGCATCTGATGCATCTCTGAGACAGAGAGCAAAGCCTGATGTTTTACAGCCTTGTGGATTTCTTTTGTTTACAAATAACATTCCTTCACGCTGCATCTTCGATAACTATTGCGGTAATAATGAATGAACTCGATATTTTAGATCTTTGTCGATTATGGTTATTCTGCAGACAAGTTTACAATAATACTCGTTTTATGAAACGTATGCAAAAGAATAAGATACACTGATATATAATGGTACAGTAAATAAAAACATCTTACTACATTTATAATTAGGAAAAGTTAAAAAGTTCATTTTAATAACTGAGGCCTGTTGTCTCCTACCTTTCTTCACTCACCGTACATCAAATAACTTGTTTCTAAATAAAATAAATGTATAAAGCATTAACATACACAAAAAATATATCATGTAATAAACAGAATATCTTTGATAAGGAATATAATTAAAATCAAATGAAACCCTTTTTGAAAGAATCCGAAAGATGTAGAATCGTTCTACTTTCATTATTATTATAAAGAAAGATGATCAAAGAAATGCTGTTTCAGCCATTTTGAAAGAAAAAATGACAGCGTACAGTATTTCCAAACACTTTAAGTTATGGATAATTGCTGTTGTGACACTAACTACCCTTAGCTAATGTATGAAGCCTACATGAATTTACTCAGGCCTACGCTACCTGTTTATGTCAAACATAGGAATTTTGTTCCTAAACCGTTTAGAGCGCTTGTGAAACATATAAATTCAGTTCCAATGAGTTAGCCCTAGGTGAGGATAAGATGAAAAAAAAAAAAACAGCTAATCCGGACAAGCAGCAAATCTGGATAAAGTCACCCCCCTCTTAAAAGTCCGGTTTAGTAATATATATATATATATATATATATATATATATATATATATATATATATATATATATATATATATATATATATATATATATATTATATATACAGTATATGTATATATTATATATATTACATATATATATAAATAAAGATAAAATCCAGAAGGAAGGAAATGGAAACACTGGAGTGCTGCGTGAGGAATTTCGACACTAGTCCTTTACTTAGTCTGCTAAGTAAAGGACTAGTGTCGAAAGGCCTCACAGCACTCCAGTGTTTCCGTTTCCTTCTGTGGATTTTATCTTTATTTATATATTCATCACGTTCCATATTTTCGTGATTCAGTTATACACATATATATATGTATGTATGTATATATATATATATATATATATATATATATATATATATATATATATATATATATATATATATATATATATATATATATATATATATACTGTATATATATGCGTGTGTTTGTATGATTTCAATATCTCAACCTAAATAGGTGTATAAATTTGCAGGGCGTCATGGCCTATGAGCGACTGCCATGCTTGCCTTCTGCCCATTTCCTTGCGCGACACAGTCCCTTTAAGCAAGTAGGGAGGCCTTCGAGGCCGTGAGCTTTAATGGCACCTATCAATGACATGAATACTTTACCCAACCTTTGCGCAAGAATCAGAGGCCCTCTTCACTCGAAAATATTAACAAAAAGTCACCTTCTGTGCTTACTATCCTTTTTATTATAGGGAAATGACTTACCTTTAGGATTGCGGTCTTTGGCACTGCATCTTATCTATCCTTCCGTGACCTTTCTTGGGCGTCCTACACAGAAAGTAGGTCGCTATGCGATCTGACACCTTAAAAAAATCACATATCAAAAACGCTCATGCCACCTCCAATAGCCATGATTCTGCTCTCTCTCTCTCTCTCTCTCTCTCTCTCTCTCTCTCTCTCTCTCTCTCTCTCTCTCTCTCTCCTTCCTCCATTCACTTTACTCGTTACTTACTAGTACAGCTTAAAGTAGGCAGAGCGATTGGAGCAAATGGTGTCATCCCAGGACGTGTATCCATCTCGAAAGCCTTCTTCTTCGTCGTCGGGATCACTCTCGCCGTCCGAGGACGATCGGCCGCTTAAATCGTCGCTGAAGGGTTGGTGATAATGTGGTGATTAGTCATGATGTGAGGGTGATGATGGCAACAAGGAAATGAAATGCCCATCGGGAGAGAGGCGTTGGGTACACGGGGTCATGTGTAGGTCACCACACCATGCAGGAGTCAATGGGGTTGCAAATGAAAAGTTCGGAATGAAAGGAAAAATCAAATAAAATTTTGATAAGCAAAATGCAGCACGGGCAAACAGATAATGACCACAAAATGACTGCAAATGAAAAATAGCCGTACAAATGCAATGAGGCGTTTTAAGGAGGTTAAAACATTTTGATGGCAGCTGCTCTACACAGTGAGGCTCAGAAATTGCGCTGGGCGAGGCTGAGTTAGGCCTTAGTTGATTGCGTTAACATGTACTCCAGGTGTGGACTTCATCTGTTTACCCTGGCCACACAAAATGCAATAAATCTATAGTACATTTCAAAATAATAGTAATGGTTAAATCTACGTAGTCAAACTGATGGTTAGTTTAACAAAAAACAAATTGAAATTTATTGCAACCGAGAATAAAGTCATGCAGTTCTACTATAGATTCATAACTTAGGTTCATGTTTATTTACACTGACACAAACACATATACATCTGATGTATGGCTCAATGTGTATTATGTTTTCAGACAGTGGAAATCATTCTAAAATCCATAAACAAGCACACACATGACACTCTTCCAAGTACACACATATACAAGTAAAAATATAATGTTAACATTCATATATATGTAAACAAGTGACCATGTCATATCGGGGGTCTTGTATTGTCTCCTTTTATGTGCTTTATGTATTCCATTGTCTTATATATATATGAGTAATCTTACCAACATTAATCTGGTATCCGGAAATGCTATAACTGCTAACGTTACTTAAAATGACCATAAAGAATTGAAAATAGACCAAAAATTGCCACGAACAGTAGAGTTCAATGCACATAGCATAAGCGCTGAAGCTAACATTGTCTTTCCTTTTACAAGAGACGGCGCTTAGGAAGAAGTTAAAATAATTTTCTTGTTTTTCAGCTACAAGATTGCAGGCTTCAACTCCTTGCAGTTTCCTTCCCAAGCAAAAAGTAAACTCTCTTGCTTGGCACAAGTTTTTTCTTGCACTGCCTATATGGACCCAAATCCACAAAGGCCTCCTCTAAATTGGAGGAGCTGCACAAGGTGGTTCAGCCTATTCAGCAATTAAAGTATGAACGTGATACTGACCGTTGTGTTGCCTTTACTTTTATCTGGACGCACCCTATTAGTGGAAAGTTTTATATATATATATATATATATATATATATATATATATATATATATATATATATATATATATATATATATATATAATTTATACATAACTACCCAATAAACTGCTAATGATTTTAAGAACTTGAATAGAGAACGCCGTCCAACTTTATTTGAATGTGCATCTACCATGCAACCAACTTTAACCTAAAATGATCTCATCTTTTCTATTTGAGCCCTAGGAAATGATCTCATCAGTGGTTTTCTATCCCCTGTAACTTGACACTACTTGCTTTATTTTTACGAACTTTATACATGTTTCCGCTGAAAGGATGTGTACGATGCAGCCACTATCACCCATGAATCCTGAGTTAAGTTTCTGTCTTCTTAAAATAACATTTGTTCTGCACCTGGTCCTTTTTCTCACTTTTCTTCAAATAACGAGAGGCTTCTCTCTCTCTCTCTCTTTCTCTCCCCTACTATCTTTCTCATGAGTTTTTGAGACAGTTCCAACAATTTTACAGTCTTGTTAATGTTCATGATGGGCTCTAGATTGCTCCATGAAAACTATAGCAACATCTCGCAGAGAATTCTTAAGTCTCAAAGTGGAAATCCAATTTGAATTAAGCTCAAATGTAATCCGAAGCAGAGCGGGCCAAGGTCCAAATAGCATCTTCCACGGCAAGTTTCTCTGACGAATACCAATTGCGGGGAAACTGAGAGCAGATCGACCGAGCTCTGCTGGCCAGACGCAAAAGAAAGTTCCATATGAACTTCCGAACACACCATGACTTGATCTACAAGATTCCGAACTGTATTCGAATCTTGCTCTGTTCGACTGCAGTTCTTTTCCATCGATAGCAAAGGCTAAGATTTCTTTTCCTAAAGTCCCAAGAAGTAGGTCTATCATTTCCTTCTGTCTTAAACTACACCCTTTACTCCAGCATTTTTTTAATTTCCTTAGGTTTCACGTACCGCTGAACTTTTTTAATATATGTATGTTGTTATATCACCCAACTATAATTATTATAAAATTCAATCTTTCCCGTCTACTTTTGTTTTACAATATCACCCATTTTGCTACAATACGCCCTTTTCTTGTAACCCCGAAATTAGCTAGATTAAAGATTAAGTTTTACTAATTTTTTTACGGAAATCACAAGTTATTTTCTAAGCATTCTCTCGTTAAACGAAAACCACAATGAGTAACATCTAATTTAGTCTAGCTATCATGGAGTGCGGGTTTAAAAACATGGTGCGTTGCTTGTGGAGAGAGAGAGAGAGAGAGAGAGAGAGAGAGAGAGAGAGAGAGAGAGAGAGAGAGAGAAAGCCCACGCTCTTTTCTGGCGTTATCTAATAGCAATAGAGTGCATTTCCCATATCAATGTTCGGCAGTGGGTTTACTCGTGTTTATAAACGGCAGTCACGGGAGGAAGAGCAAAACTACACCAGCATCGTTTCTTTTTCTCTCGTTTTCCAAGGAAAAACCAGTTTTAAAAGGTGGCTGGTAGTACGCCCATAAAGGCATACAAAAGTGCTCTCTTATCAAGAATTACAGAATCAGAAGTATCTTCTTCAAGTGACATTCAGAAGGTAGAGAGACGCCAATACAAGCTTCCGTCGAGTGCTTCCTTCCTTCTAGGCCCTGGTTTTAATGCTCTTCTGCACCCAAAATAGCGTTTTCTAGCAACGGAACATCTGCATTTGCCCTTTGCTTTCCAGATCAGTTATCTTCGTGCAATATCATTCAGTTCTTACACAATGTTAGCCTCGGCTCTGTATTGTCTTTTGCTTAAATGCTCAAGTTAAATTTTCTGCCATTCTTTTGACCTCCTCGGATGTTGTAACTTTGATATCCTTAGGGAACTAAGCTTAAGTATAAACCCAAACCAAAATGACGAAACTGCATTAGAAATTAATAAAAATCTCGAAGGGATGTACGTTATAATTCACAACTACGATTTTTCACACATACGATTTCATATGGCGGGAAGCATAAATCCCAACAGGCAATAAAAAAAAAGCTATGATTCAGAATTGTAAATGATTATTACTTTTGTTCTTTTTAACAATGAAAATTTACTCCAGGCCTAAGGCACTGTGTGTGTGATCATAATCACAAAAACTGAAAACGTAAATTTTCTCATCAGACCTACTCCTGCTGATGTTATCTGCACGTTCAATTATGGTTTAAGGAGCAAGATTTTTGCTTGAAGTCTGGTTTCAGAGCTGAGCTATATGATTGAGAAGGGCTAATACAGTGTGTTCCAGTTGACGAAAAACTTGGAGGTAATAAGCAATTAACTTGTGGAACACATAGTCTACACCAGTATCGTGCATGAAGTCTATTGGCTTTCATTGCCTAATGAGTCAATTATTCCTACCCACTTGTGTCAAAGGTACTTAAAAAGACAAGAGAGGTATAAATGTTATAATTAGGTGTCAAATATGTTGAAGCATTAAGTACAGGTGTGATGTTTCCTTCTATGGAGGCAAACTGATTATGTGTGTGCTTTCTGATCATACGACAAGGTGCTATATGGTTCTGGTTTTTGTAATTCCATTCACACTCACACCCACACATACAAATACACACAAGTAAACAGGAGAACTGCATAAATGACTCACCTGTCCCCGCCCTCCTCTATGTGCTCGATGTCAGAAAGCTTCACCTCATCGTCGGAGTCCTTCCTCTCTCTCCTCTTGCGCTTCGGCCTAAGGACTTCCTCGGAGAAGTTGATGCGGTTATTCGATTTGGGAACTTCACCCCCGGCAACTCTCTCCTCTTCTCCTCCTTCCCCTCTACTGGCCTTTTCTTCGTCCTTTCTCTTCCTATCGTTACTCTTGCTGTGCCTGTCTCTTGGTCCTTCGCCTGCCGCTTCTTTATTCAGATCATTCAATCTGATGGCGTCCTCCTTGGCGGCCTTCCTCTTGGGTCCGGGCGAGAAGGCCGGTAGGAGTTTGGAGGTTTCTTCCGGTTCCTGTTCACGCGTTTGGAGGAGAAGAGGGACATGAATTAATTTCTCTTTTCTGGGCATTTCAAATGATTTCAGTTAGACGGCGTCTCTTGTGATTTTACCTGAGACCGTCCAAATGAAAAAAAAAAAAAAAATTGCAAGGTGTTAAGCCATAATGCAGATTACTTTCAATCCTCACAATCATGTCGACCTACTGGAGTTAGAAAGTTAGGAAGTTCATAGAAGTAAGCTGTAAACGTTAGGAGACCTGTTTTATATAATTTATGCAAAGCATCTCAGTATCACTAAAATTAATCAAATAGTAAACTTATTTGGCCAACCTAATTTTGCGTAATAAAAATATAGTTGCAAAGAATGAAGCGTGGGCGTAGGGTTAATGCCCACCTCACCTTTAAAAAAAAAACACACTCGTTAACTACTGATCTTACAAGTGTTTAAGCATCTGATGCAAGCAGCAATGGATCACAATAAGACCGAAGGGCCACTGGAGTGACTAAGAGAGTGTAAAAGATAAGCTGATTTACTGGTCTGTTAATCTATGCGTTATCCTGATGACGGAGCCTCTGAGTGACTGAAAATGCTGCTTGAAAATCGGGCAACTGAAAATGCCGTCTTTACGACTCACTGGTTCCATTTCGGCAACATTTCATCTCGCCCATATTAACTCTCTTCAGTCTGTTCATTTTATGGCGGTGATTTATTTTAACGTAAATTTCTCTTGGGTCTATTACTTTGTTTATGATCTGGTGTCACGGATAAGCCAAAAACTTAGATTTTAAAAGCAGTCTGCAAGAAGCACCCACAACCTCTGTGAATTTAATTTGCAAACAAGACTACTTAAAAGTCAGGGCGTCATTCACCAATAATTCCCGAGACAAATATGTTAATGTATTGATGAAGATAACGATGACACACAGACGATGACGATGACGCAAATTTGGACACAAGAGGCTACAATAACGATGTAGACAACTATGACATGATGAATGAGGTTCCAACGTCTATGATGATGGTTATTGCTACCCATGCGGTTGAGCTAAAAATACTGACGATAATAATGACTACATAGAAATCATGATGCAAGGGCACTGATATATAATAAAAAAGCAGAAATTCTATAATAGATCGAAAATAATAAAAATATAAACTATTTCTTCAAAGATCAAGGTGACAATTACGCGGGTCAGATTTTCATAAAACGTCTATGGCCGTGATAGAAAATACGGAAACATTTGGCGCATTTACAGTGAAGTCCGAAAGCTTAATAATGAGACAACTGATGAGGATGACAATTACACGAACGTTTTTGGCGAAGTCTTCAGAGACAGGCACCGTCATGACACATGGCACTCACATCAACCCTTCCTTCCTTCTTTACCTGAGCCGTTATCGACCAGCTGAGAGAGAGAGAGAGAGAGAGAGAGAGAGAGAGAGAGAGAGAGAGAGAGAGAGAGAGAGAGAGAGAGAGAGAGAGAGAGATTTATCACGGAATAACAGGAGCCTTGTGGCCAATGCGGACTTGTATCCCCTCCCTCACCCCATCCCCCTTAAACCCCAAATAACTTCTAGAGCTCTTATTAAGAGAGTGGTATGAAACATAATCGAGGAATCTCATGGGGTGGTCTGTGTCAGAGAGAAACAAGACTAATTAGAGGATGCGGCAAAGCAAACAGAAATCCGTAACCTACGTATTTTGTTTGTTTATCTTTTACTTTCCTTTTGAACTTTTAACCAATTAATTGTAAGACATGTTTCGATATGATTTAATGAACTTTACATTTTATGTATCTTCCAGAAATAAGTTCATGCGAGTTGTTATGTAACCCATGATTGACATATACACACAGACACGCACACCTCTCCTCAAGTATACTCTGCCTAACACAACCATTCACACACACACAAACACACACACACACACACACACACACACATATATTATATATATATATATATATATATATATATATATATATATATATATATATATATATATATATATATAATTGGCCGTTGTATTTTCCATAAATCTAGTGAATATGAACAATAGTGTGTTGCTGTTTGCATGTGCATATGCAGTCCAGTGGATACCCGGAATTTAAGCAGTAAACTTATATTCTCCCGAATGGAAAGACATTTTCCCAATTTCAGTGAAAGGAATGAAGGGAGGAAGGCAGGAAGACCGCTCAGAACATTACATCCATCCATCAACAAATGCTGGGAATCCCCAGGCAAACTGACCAGCGCTTTGTTGCAAAAGTTCTCTTTGAAACTGAGGTCGCATGGAAGCAACAAACTGCTCTCCTCAAGGGCTGCCTCTCTTTCTTTCTCATTGTAAGACGATAAGGACGATTTCTTGACGAACAGATATATACCCTATATACGATCTACAAGTATTAAATCTGAAATAAAAGATGGGGATGAAGAGACGCAACAGCAAAAACATCGCTTTTCATAAGGAGGAAATCTGTGCGCTGGAAGTGAAAAAAAGGAAATTGCTTTCAGGCGTAAACAAAGGGATGATTTCGGCTGACAGACAAAGACCTGGAGTTTCAGTATCAAAGGATTATACTGCGCACGAACAATAGCACAGAAAAATAGCTGAACTGATAAATTAGATTGCACTGGGCGAGGAGGTCGAGAAGATTAAATGACACACAAAAAAAAAAAACGAAATTATAAGGTTAATAGAGGAGAAGGAATAAAATAAATGAAAAGAGGATGAGGTTAGTGGTCAAACGTGGAACTAAAGGAGAACCCTTGGAAAATTGGGAAAAAGGGAACGATGGATAGGTGAATAAGGGTAGGTGAAGTCATCATTTCCAAGATGTTTAATGACATTGTAACTGAAGACGATTATGTAGATGACGATGATGATGATGATGATGATGACAGTGAATTACATATATGTGTGTGTGTGTGTGTGTGTGTGTGTTGTGTGTGTGTGTACGCATATATCTGATATAAAAATTGATAGGCGGTGGCTGTCAATCCCTGAGAAGAGGGAGAAGAAAGGTGGTTATTTCCCAGACACCAAAAGCGAATCCCAACAGTTACACTTGTTACTTACCGGTGATTTCGGCTGAGTGTCCTCCTGTTAAGGAGAGATAAAAAAAAAGGAGATAAAAGGAGAAAAAAGGGAAACCATACTGAAAACAGACCGATGATTTCCGACATGCAACAAAAATAAGTAAGAGTCTGACTGAAATGAATACATTAGAAAATGAATGATACCTGAACAGAATTCGTGCAAAAATAACTGACAGAGTGAAACGCAAACAGTACTCGTATGCAGTGCAGCAAATCAAAAGGCATGAGAAAATCTGAAAAATCTGAGCGAGGAAAGCTAGCAAAATATACAGATATATCTGCTATTGAACAAAAGGATGCATGCTCCTCTACATGCTGCAGAATTAAATTGAAATATTTTCAGTATAGAAAGTGACAGTGATAAACATAACAAATGAAAGAGAAAAGAAGAATGAACATAATACGATTTCAAAATACCACGAACTAGAACATGTTTAAAGTCTTTCAAATATACCACAGACTAGAATATGTTTAAGGTCTACAATAGACCAGTTGTAAATACACAAATTTATGTAATATGATATAAAACTGTTAATTAGGAGGCGCCAAAATGCCCAACTGACCTGGTCAATTTTAGGAAAAATCAACGCTCCACGAAA
>NC_089746.1:32649011-32651511 GCF_040412425.1 Macrobrachium rosenbergii
TGCTGCTTTACAAGAGGACGATTTTTATGAACTATGACTGACGTAGCTACAGTTTTACAAACATTTTATTGCGCAGTTTAATAAATAGTTCTTAATCTTTAACTCATCACTTCCAGATAGGTAGGATGACAACTAATCTTCACGGATGAAGGGTCATCAACTTCCCTTTTCCCTAAGAATATCAAATAATAACTTTATATAATTTCTTCGTGGAAGAAGGAATACACCGAAATAAAAATGTATGAAGTATTAGTAGCGTTAGCGAACGCCTTTAATAGCTCCGCAGCTTTCACATTCAAATTTATTTTTATATTTCTTAAAAATTCTCTTTAACAGCATTACTGAGAAAAATAGTCGGAATCTTGTAAAGAACATAAATATCGTGACTAAGAATGAATTTTAAAAGCAAGACGTTCAAGCTACAGTTGCAAAACGTTTGCAGAGAACAAATTTCCAAGTTGAGTAAACATGTTAGCCATCAATACCTATTCGGTATTTAACTGGCAATTCGAGCTTCTAATATCCAGGGGTAAAAACTTTAGTTCGAATGAAGAAAGTTAAGTACTTAGTTTAACCAGACCACTGAGCTGATTAACAGCTCTCCTACGGCTGGCCTGAAGGATTAGACTTATTTTACGTGGCTAAGAACCAATTGGTTACCTAGCAACGGGACCTACAGCTTATTGTGGAATCCGAACCTCATTATACCGAGAAATGAATTTCTGTCACCAGAAATAAATTCCTCTAATTCTTCATTGGCTGGCCGGAGACTCAAACTTGGGCCTAGCAGAGTGCTATCCGAGAACTCTACCGACTCGGCCAACGAGGAACTAGTTCGAATGAAGAAAATAATCTCAAAATACATTAGTAATAGGCAAGACGTATCTTGAAATGGACTGAACACAGAAACTCGGCGTCAATCTGTTCTATGTTTCAAATACAAATGTTATTGGCTAGTTATGAGGGCACAGCTCAGTTACGAAACACAACAATTCTTCCATTAATTGGTGAAAAGATTTGCCGTTTCGAGAACGCGAACGAAACAAATGAAATGCAAGTAACTCGAATGGCACCACTTGTTCACCTCGAAATGCAAACAGACTCTGTTTGTTTTTTCGATGATGAAATCAATAAAGCTGCTTATTATGGGGTTGAGTAGAGAAGCCATCAAGTGTTCAAAATTCCGGTGGAAAAGACGTATGTCAAGCCTTCAATAAAATGGATGCCGGGAAAGAATTTTGACATTTATAAGGGTGAATAGACAGCGGAGTCACGCTCTTAAGTGTAAAGGAGAAAACCACAAATTTAATTCATGAAACGGTTTTAAAAAGGAGAAAAGAAATACAGAAATCCTGGGCCAAACGACAGGACGGCATTTCCTTTGGACGTGGACGCTTGTTAAACACGAACCATCTGTTTGTAATAAATTATTGCTGCAATTAATTTTCTTGGCCAGCATAACCCATTTGGTCTTGTGGAGAGAACATCTGTCCACAACAATTGAAAAGGGGAGTGACTCCCGTGTTGTTGTTTGCCACCATAATTTTGATACGACATTTTGTTTGTCTGCGATTGCGTCTGCTCAGATATCTTTGATGTTTTCTGTTTCTTTCTCTTCTCTTACGTGAACTCCAATGCTCTTTCACTGTATATATTCTTGTTTTTTCTTCGTGAACATATGTTCAGTGCTGAATTTACGTCTTGCTATAAGAGAATGTTATTAAGTATTTTATTCTTTCTGATATTTCTACTACTCCCTCACCTATCCTGCACATCATTCTCTTTTCTGTTATAAAATAAATTTGCACATAAATGCGTACCTGACGGTGTGTCTAACAATTCTACAGATACGTTTTAACTTTTCTGTCGTAATCTTTGAAGGCGCCAGTGAAAACACGAAGTTGGTCGTCCATAACAATGATACTCTAATTCAGAGGTCCTAAGACTGTCGGTCTCCGAATACTGATGACATCAAGCCTTAAAATTTGCTTAGCCATTATACTTTATTATCTTATTTCCGCTGCTGCGCACATAACTCTCATAGGTATGCCTCTTTTCTTAATACTTTGCTCCTTTCCACAAGTCCTTGAAATTTTTAAGCATCGACAGGCAGTGAGATTTCCTTTTATTAGTGCGTGGCTTGCGACGGGCTTAACATTTTCATGACTAATATTGGTGGTGGCATAAAGTCCTCTACTTTATTCATTACAGCAATACGGAACAAAGCAGTTGTCCCTCCTTGAGAGTTTCTTGCTAAAACAACCAAATAACTTTACAAATAATCCTTCTATTCTTTTTCTAAGGTTAACTCTTAATCCAACTTTACCTTGCGAAAAGTGGTCAATGCAGATGTGCCTTGTCAAGGTGGAAAATAAACGAGATTTGAGGCAGTTCAGTGTCGACCAGACTAGGTTCCCTCAAAATTTTCCTTAACTTTGAGCGTCAAATAATGTTGCCAGTTTGAAAACTCGTCCCTTCGCATGTAACACCGCCTTAACCG
>NC_089746.1:32656511-32699011 GCF_040412425.1 Macrobrachium rosenbergii
AAGCTACAGAGAGAGAGAGAGAGAGAGAGAGAGAGAGAGAGAGAGAGAGAGAGAGAGAGAGAGAGAGAGAGAGAGTTTGCTGTGCCCAACGGATTCCCTGAAGAGCAGTGTATTGTTTAGAAATATAACGCTTTATCTAGAAAGGGTTATCTATCCAACAAAATTGCACATTTAGTGGAAAATTATCGCAAAGATTTAAAAATTTCCATCAATCCTTCAAACCAGGGAAAGAGAAAAAGACATGGGGAGGGCGGGAGAAACGATCTACAGTAAACCACACTTTGGGAAAGAGCTGGAAACTCTGGCATTTTCCCTGAACCAGAGAGAGAGAGAGGTTCGTGTTGGCATGGAGCCAAACTAAATCATTCACGAGAACGAATCCATCTTGCTGCAGCTTAGATATTGAGGGACTTATCGATCCTTCCAGAGAAAGAGGGAGAGTACTAAGCAACTACTACATCATCAACCAGTTCAAATTGATATAAAAAGACACTGAAGTTTGAAAGCCTCGCGTTCCACTGTCACTGATCACCCCAACAATAAAGAAAAAAAACAGTGCTAGACACAAACCACACCCACATAAATATACCACGTTACTGGATGTTGTTTCTGCATGTATACAGCATACTCATATAGACAGACATAGCTATACAAGAAGGACGTGTTTATGTAGTTTACTGGAAATATAACTTCACTCATTCTCAGTTTTGAAATGCGAGTATATGACGACTCCTTTTCCGACTTACAGCAAAAAATTAGGACTGCTAAGGATTATCTCTGTAACAGTGACTGACCAACTTTCAAACTGAGGAAGACCACAAGAGTTAGAAGGAAAAAAAGAAAAGAAAAAGAGTAAGGCCTAGATATTATCCCTGAACTTCCTGAACACTTTCGCAGAGAAGCTATTCAAACTTTGCCTTGGAAAGAAAAACGCTCCGGAAGAGGAGGTAATACTGCCCTATAACACCTTAGCTACTTTCTTATTGGAACGGATTGGCGATGGCCTCAGTATTCAGGAATGAAAATTATATCGAATCTCGAAGATGTCACTGAAGACGTGGGAGTAGAAGAGCGCGGAAACAGAACAGCTGCATGTCAAAGTCAAAAGACCAATGCGGAGACAGTGGTTGAGACGTAAATGCCATTTTCGATATAAGAAATGATCAGAGATGGGAAATGCCCGATCACGGTAAATTGAAAGCATGAGAAAATACTTTTTTCATACTGGGTTTCCAGAAAGCAGCAGCTTCGAAAGTCCAGAGATATTATATATATGTATGTATACACACACACACACACACACATATATATATACACACATATATATATATATATATATATATATATATATATATATATATAATTATATATAATAAATATATACTGTAGTAATATCAACCACAATGCACTCTCAATTTCTTGATATCTTCACACTTCCTGGGTGCGATTGTTACCACAGAAGCCGAGATCCAAATGATGAACCAAATGAAGAAATTCTGACTCCGTAGCAGGATTCGAACCTGCACTCAGTATATCAGAACGAGGTCATCTTACCCATCGTGCCAAGAACGTCAAAATTTCCTCACTTGGCTTTTACTTTGGCTCTTAGGCTTTGTAGTGACAGATGTATCTATAAAAGTGTGAAGAAATCAAGACGTGGAGAGGGCATTGCGGTTTTATGGTTTTTACAATTATACATGTATCTGGTATAAAATGACCAGTAGATTCTCTCTCTCTCTCTCTCTCTCTCTCTTCTCTCTCTCTCTCTCTCTCTCTCTCTCTCTCTATATATATATATATATATATATATATATATATATATATATATATATATATATATATATATATATATATATATATATATATATATATATATATATATATATATATATATATATATATATATATATATAAATTCATATATCAAGTACCTGGTGTGGTTTACAGATTATAACTGTACATTTACTGATGCATGCCCAAGCGCATAAAGAAGCATATAAACGCACCCATATACATGTGATATATATATATATATATATATATATATATATATATATATATATATATATATATATATATATATATATATATATATATATATATATATATATATATATATATATATATATGTATATATATGTATATATATTTATTTATATATATATATATATATATATATATATATATATATATATATATATATATATATATAATATATATATATATATAGATATATATACTAAGAGAGAGAGAGAGAGAGAGAGAGAGAGAGAGAGAGAGAGAGAGAGCGGTAGGTGCGTGTGTGTTCATGGGTAATGCTGCTATCCCCTTGCTCTCATATTACGCTAGATGATTTAAAAGCAAATGGAGGGAACAGAAAAAGAGGTTATCTTGTGGACAGACAAAGTGTTCTTAGAGGCAGTGAGAATGGAGAGAATCTTATGGAAATGTGTCTGGAGGTGGGCTTCATTGTTGGTAATAAGTGTCCCAAAGAAAGCATGAACACGTACACTTGAGAAAGAGAGATGAATGGGTGAAAATGTAGATATAAGCATAATCAAGACGTTATTCCGATAAGGTGGAAGTAAGAAGAGATTAAAAGGAGAATTGGATGAAAAATGGGTTAGGGTTATTGACACAGAAGTTGAAGGAGTATATGAAAGGTGTGGAAAATGGACTTATGAAATCAGCAGGAAATATTTTTGGGCCTGAGAAGGTAGGAAGAGGTGATGAAAACAGTGAGTGCTGGGATAAGCAAATGCGAAGTTTATTGACACAGAACGGGAGAGTATTTGAGGTGTTCTCGCAAGACAGAAAAGGGGACTGCGTGTGCGAATATAGGAGGATGGATAAAGTGATTAAGAAAAAAGTGATAGAGAAAAATAAGGGAGAATTAGAAGTTGTTCTGCATGGAGAAAAATGCTGAGTGAAAGATAAGTAAGCAACTGGATCCCAGAATAAAGGATGAGAATGCAGTCTTGGGTCGATGGAGTGAGTTGAAAATGGAGGACAAAAGAGAGGCATAGATCTATGATTCAAGAATGGAAAAGGTTAGAGTTAGTTTGAAAAAGTTAGTGGTAATTACTGTTAAGGATATAAGGAAGGCAATAAAAAGGCTGCAAAAGGGAAAGATGCCACGAATTGATGGGATTACAAGTGAGATACTGAAGTACAGTGATGAAAGTGTGATTGAGTGGCTGACTAGGCCGTGTCAAGCATGTCTAGATGAGGGGAAGCTTCCAAAGAAATGGGCGAGATAAATAGTTGTTTCTTTGAGTATGGGTAGAGGTGACAGAGGTGCCTGTAAGAATTATGGGGACACAACTTTCTGATAATATCAACGAAGGTGTACAGTAGGATTTTGAACGAGTTGATTCTTATGAACAATTAGAAGTAAATATGTCAGATGATGGTAGAACGAGAGAAGAGGTGAGCCACAGAGCAGATGAGGTGAGAAAGATAGCAGGATGTGTGTATGAAACTGGTAGGGAACTTGGAATGTTTGAGGGACTGATGAAATCATTCTCCTCTATGGACATGGAAACGGACGTGAATGCGAATGAAAGAAAGAGTGCAAGATTAAAAGATGAATTGTCCATATGGTATCTGTGGTATGGAAACTGAAAAGGTGAAAATTTGAGGATCCACAAAAGCTGTAACAGGGTTAGCATAGGTAAACGGACGGATCAGAGTGTTTTGAGACTGTTTGGTTGTGTGGATAGAATGGAATGGAAGGAATATAGAGTTTAGGCCTAAGATCATGCACTGGAACCTATGATGTCATTCAGCGCTGGAAACGAAATTGAGTAGGTAGGTTTGAAAGGTGTAACAAGAGGAAAGCCCTGTAGTTGCACTATGAAATAACTGTTAAGAGAGGGTGGCTAGAAAAATAAAAGAAAGATAATAAGAATGGAGGTACAGTAAAAGGAATGAAAGGGGTTGCAGGTAGGGGCCCAAGGGACGATGCAAAGAACCTTTAGTAATGCCTACAATGCATCCAGTTAGGTGCATTGACGGCACTAACCCGCTACGGAGTGAAAAAATGATGATAGGTCGGAAGTGCTGGAAAATAGGGGCCTCGACTTCCAGGAACCGAGTGTTTATGCGAAATGAGGTAAATGACTCAATGCGTGCATGAGGGTTTGACAGGTAGCTCGTGAACCTTCTGGGTAGATGTATGAAGCAGATAGTGCTGCACAAATATTCTGAACAGGTAACTTATCCATGACTCTACATACACGCACACTCACACAGACACAGAAACACACACACACACACACACACACACACACACACACACACACACATATACATATATATATATATATATATATATACACACATATATATATATATATATATATATATATATATATATATATATATATATATATATATATATATATATATATATATATATATATATATATATATTTATAATTTCTATCAGGAATAGTAACGTGATTTTTAGATATAAACATGGTATATGGTCTCAAGGAAAGTTATTTTTCGCCTTTATTCTAAGCAATTTTCAAGCAAACTACGTACGTGAAACAAAAGACTACAAAGAAGAAATCAGTTTTACAACCAAAAAAATAAGAACAGAATTAATTGGGATATGTATCCATTTTAATGCATACAAAGGGTATTGCTTTTGGGGTAGAAGATAATTAAATGATATCAGTGACTGGCGTTAGTTCCATTGCCAATCCTTGGTTTACCCAGTAACCTGAGATAATTCTAGACAGGTGTTCTTAACCTGAAGCCCTGCCTCAAAAAGTATTCATTACAGTGGATATATTACCATTTCAATTCCAATCTTAGTTGTCGTCTCTAAAACCGAGTCTTCTCTGTAATCTTTTCTTTCACTGCATGTAGTTTAGTTGAAAATGCTTTAGAAGGAAGGCAAAAGATCTTGCAATCTGTTATTTTAGTTTCCTTTGGCCATATACTGTATGTATGTATATATATAATATATAATATATATATATATATATATATATATATATATATATATATATATATATATATATATATACATATATATATATATACATCAAAATGCAAAAAATAAATAAAAAATGTAAAATTCCTTATTGATTTTGTAAATAATATATATATATATATGTTTATATGTATATATATATATATATATATATATATATATATATATATATATATATATATATATATATATATATATTATACATATATATACACAAATATATGTAAAATTCCTATTAATTTTGTAAATAATGTCCTCTCTCTTTCTCTCTCTCTCGGTTTCTATCAAAGCCTATCCAAATAGAAAATGTGGTTGGTTGCTGGCAGGTTCCAAAGTTTGATTCCCTTACGTGCTGACCTCCCAGCTGACAGCCTTCCCCTAAGTATAATTGATCGTTAAAATATGTGGATATTTTTTAATAAAAAATAATAGCTAGTAACATTTATTTTCTATCTTTCCAAGTTTCAAAATAAACGCTTACATATTTTAAGAAACCAATTCATAAAAATGAGACTTGTTTCACATTCTAATTGTAGTCATCTGCAATTCAACTAGCTTTGTAAACTGGTTGGACAGAGTCCAGAGATCCACACCAAACTCCTATTCCCGTTAACATCTTATCAAACTTACGGGTCCTCTCAGAAGAAGGGTCCGTGCTGGTATAAGGCCAGCTTAATCTAACCCAACCAACCAGCGGCTGTCAACAAAAACCTAACTTCAATAATCCTTTTCACATTTTCTCATAACCTCTGATGCCTCCTTTATATGAGTTCTTCGTTCACGTTTCAGGAAAATTCCCGTAATTCCGAATGTCTCCTCACTCAGCTGTACTGGAGACATACGCCATTCTTAATGATTCCATGTTGAAGCCTTCTTAACCCAGTCAGACACCAAAGGTCCACACCAGGCCTCATACTCCATTTCACACATGACCACCCTCCCTCCGTGCAAGTGACCGTGTTGGCAAAAACCAGTTTCATCTAAAATTTTAAGCCAAAATACCAAACTAGAATACTGCACCACCGGGTCGTGGAATAATAAGCAAATATGGCGCGTTTTTTTATCCGTTTCAGGCTGAGTGTAGTTAGTGGAGTCTGGTGTCTGTGCATTATTGCCGAATTCTTTAGATTCGTAAAGTCCATTTTAAAGAAATCCTTGCGTGGTTTTGAAATAACAACTGGGGTGTCATTGACTTCCTAATTAGTTGATTTGACACACAAGTTGCACCTTACTGTCAAGGAAAAGGAACCCGAGAGAGTCCTGGGCTCACTCCAGACCGCAAATATAATAATTATGTCACGTCCATTAACAGAAAATCTTTTCGTAGTGCTCAGGTAAAACTCAAATTTCCGAAGATTCTTAGTTTGTTGAATCACCATATAAATCGCAATAAGCATCAAATGAAAAGGAATTCTTACATTACTAGAGTTAATATAGTAGGCAGATAACAGAAGTATCCTGAAATGACTCAGATGAAATACCATCAAGAAAGGCACCCCAATGTTGAATGACATTATTTTACATCAACACAAAACTCTTTACATTTATGTATAAAATTTCATCCACTCCAAACGACATATGATCGAACGCCGTCCACTGACAAATACACTCTATAACAGAAACTCACAAGGAGTTTGTAAACTTCTGGAACCGAAACTTCAAACATTTGTCTTCGTAATGAAGGAAATCGTTATAGTTCATGTGGTGGAGATATTCCACGTGATCTTGCATTTAATTATAAGCTTACATCATTATTTTACCTAGGCAAAGTTACTGGTGCAAAACCAAACAACGTTACTTGAAATACATAAATATATACTGACGAAAATGTTTATTGTTCCTGAAATTACACACATGCATGCATAAAAAGCACTCAAAGACCCAAAAGATATACTTCATAATAACTGCCTCTTCGGTTAATAAGGTAAAAGTTCACCAAAACAAAGCATTTACTGAATGACGATGGCAAGAGAAGAAAGAAATAGCAGGGTTCAACCTTAAAGGAAGCCTCGGACCTCCCTGTTTCTCGGAAGAGAGAAGGTCACGAGAGCCCCGATAATGGAAACAGGAAGAGTTCCAGAGTTTGACAAGAACACATGAAGCAGTTCCTGAACCGTAAAACCTCAGGATGACCAAATGCCAAAATCTACAGCACTGACGGTGTTCAGATATACAGACGGTGGTATATATTTACAGCTGAGTCAACTGGTGAGCAGAAGGCTGGGACCATGGAGCTAGCAAATATGAAGGCTGAATCACTCTGCCTAGGCACCCAATGCTCACATGGACGGAAAGGTCCTACGTTTATGAAAATCTTTCGAAACTGCGCAGGATTTCAACTCTGGACCAAGGCAGTGGAAAGTCGCTGATGATACGAGTGAGCTATTACTGTACCACCCATATATATCTATTTTGAAAGCTGATGAAGTGTATGCAATAAGACAACTAAACGCATATATATATATATATATATATATATATATATATATATATATATATATATATATATATATATATATATATATATATATATATATATATATATATATATATCATATATTATATACATATAAATGCATAAATATATATATATTTGTATATAAATATAAATATATATATATATATATATATATATATATATATATATATATATATATATATATATAATGCAAATGGCCATACTTCCACGTTGGGCGAGCGGGTTCCGTTCTCAGCTACCACTCTGTTGGCCACGAGTTCGAATCTCCGCCGGCCAATGAAGAATAAGAGGAACTTATTTCTGGTGATAAAATTAATTTCTCGCTATAATGTGGTTCGGATTCCACAATAAGCTGTAGGTGCCGTTGCTAGGTAACCAATTGGTTCTTAGCCACGTAAAATAAATCTGATCCTTCGGGCCAGCCCTAGGAGAGCTGTTAATCAGCTCAGTGGTCTGGTTAAACTAAGATATACTTAACTTTTAACCAAATGGCCATACAACTTCACTGTGCATATACAGTCATACTAATGGCGTTACGCTTCATTAAGATGGGATGGTTTGGATCCCATATTCTTTAATTCCACAGTACAAGCTTCCAAAGACATACAGTCCTCTTCATCAGGTACCGATGCACGCATACATACAGTACATGTATGTATGTATGTATGTATGTATGTATATATATATCACACATTACCACAGGTGAAAAATAAGAGACAGGGTGTAGTTCCTGACTGGTTTCGACTTTATTTCCAAGCCATTATTTTTCACCTGTGGTAATGTGTGACAAATGAATCACGTACAAAAGTGGTAATAATCATATATATATATATATATATATATATATATATATATATATATATATATATATATATATATATATATAGTATATATTTCATACTACTCGTGGAAGTTAAAGAATCTGGAATCTAAACCATCCCGTCTTATTGATGCCTAACTAGTGATTTATACATATATTATACATATGTATATATACATATATATTATGTATATTATATATCTTTCTAATATCTAATACACAAAAGAATTTATTATTCCGGTACTCTTATATACGTTATATAAGTTAATACATTTTGAAATACATTTATACTTATAACTACCTAAACTATCATGACCCAATACAATAATTATACTTGAACGTACATACACTTTGTATCCCGATGCTTTCAATAGAGTATTGGATATATAAGGTTGTTAATTATGGATATATTTTTAAATGTAATTTTAATTACATTCGTAAATATGCTGTATATTGGTTATGTTAATTTTTTTTATTTGCTTTAAGTTTTTGATTACAGGTGATGTAAGCAGTTCAGAACTGTTATTCTGGTTTATCTTTTGGGTAACATAAATGTTCACAGTGATGGATGGTGCAAGAATTGTAAGCGTTCATACGGCTCTTGTATGTTTGTGTTGTTCAGCACTGCTCGTATTTGTACTTTCTCTTATTCTGTACTTTTCATGACCCTGTAAAAAAAAAAATTAAATGCCGCTTGCGATGTGTGTATTAGCGATGGCTATGTACACTTGAAAATTAATTTTAAACCTCGAACGGGTCCAAAGTTCAGGTGTACATGCATCTATGGTGGCTTGTTGGTTTTGTTCCTTCGCACGTATGGTATTGTTTTCAGTTTTCTTGATTAGTGACTCGTCTTTCCTCTATAATTTTTTCACTGATCTATCCTTTTTTCTATGTATTACGGACTTTATCACTTTAACTGGAATTAGTCAATTTACCTCTTACATTTTTCACTGATGTATTCCTTCTTAACAATATATATATACATATATATATATATATATATATATATATATATATATATATATATATATATATATATATATATATATATATATATATATATATATATATATATATATATATATATATATATATATATATATATATATATGTATATATATACATATATGTATGTATATATGACTCTTAAAGTAGAGATCTTATCCATTCACCGGAACTTGAAATGCGACACCTGGACGTGAACACAGAACAGGAAACAGTTAAAAGGAAGTCGATTTCCTTGAGAAATTTGAGAATGGCTGCAATGGCAGGAGAGAACGAAGGACAGGGCAGTGCTCGCTTATGAGAACAATACTTTGATAGATTACAATGAAAGTCATGATGAAAACTGAATGTTACAAAGCTGAGCAAAAGTGATATTAATCCAGACGAAAAACGGGAATTTTCACCCAGCTGGGGTAAGGATGACCTCGTCAAGATCCTTCACTTTTCGGTTAAGATAATATGATGGTACAGACTTTAACCGAGGTTATCATGGTTTTTCCTCTTCGTCTCTCTTTCTCTCTACTACAGCTACGCCTCATAACTGTTGACTAACAACTGGGCACCTAATTAGCTGTTAGGTCCAGAATTTTGAATGAAATGGCTTCATACTCTTCCTCCCCTCTCTAGGTCTGGTATCGAATGCGCTCTACTCGCTGCAAGGTTGTACTACGATGAACAGAGAGAGAGAGAGAGAGAGAGAGAGAGAGAGAGAGAGAGAGAGAGAGAGAGAGAGCTGTACTCTGAGTTCAGATTTCAAATGTACAAAGGAGACAATAAAGTAATGAGCATTATTCCCTCTTTATTTCCATCTTCCTTCCTGCCAATGTGTCTGTTTTAGATGTATGTCATTCTAAGTCATTCACGGTCATCGGCAATAATTATTGTTATCACTGCAGTGGTTATTCTTGTTGCCTGCTCTCTTCGCTTTCTTCATATGTTTGCAAAAAAATCTAAGCTACTCACTGAAAGCTTGCTTTACCTGTTAGTGACCTACATGACTTGTTTCATACGAATGTGCACACGATTTGAATAATAAATAATAATAATTACAATTATTATTATTTTAATGAGCACTGCAATGAACAGGGAAGGGTATCATTATTTTTGCCAAATATATTAAAATCTGTTCCGATATCTTTCGAAAGCCTGTTAGTTCTCAGTTTCAGGCTCTCAAAATCTCTCTATGGATTTTGAAATATTTTTACAGAATTACCGTGGATTGCATTCCTCATTATTATTATTATTATTATTATTATTATTTATTATTATTATTATTAAGTAGAGAAACTTGGCCAGAGTAGGAAACGGTGTCTAGTAAAGAGACAGGTTTTGGAGCGGACACTTGAGCATATACTTAGAAGAACTCGTAGAGATATTAAATGTCTCGCTTACCAACCGACTTGTGTATCCTTTCCGCATTGTTGATCCTGATGGCATTGCTGCCACTGAATCACGCCTCTGCTTTTTCACTTCTTTTGTTTATTTCAGTAACGCTGGTTTTCGTTTTCTGTAAAAGAAAACTATTAAGATGGATATTTGTCTGTCCTTCCACACTTATTCTGTCCGCCCTGGTCTTAAAAACTACTGAGGCTACAGGGTTGCAAATTGGTACGTTGATCATCCACCCTCCAATCATCAAACATACCAAGTTGCAGCCATCTAGCATCAGTAATTTTACTTTATTTAAGGTTAAAGTAGGTGCCCACAACACAGGCCACCACCGGGCCTTGGCTCAAAACTTCATGGGCCGTGGCTGAGAGTTTCACGGGCCGTGGCTGAGTTTCATACAGCATTATACGCTGTACAGCAAACTTGATCGCGCCGAAGAAACGTCGGCGCAATTTCTTACTTTGGGATTACACTGGCCTTGTGCCAGGACGGGTTATTGCTTCTGGAGCAGCCCCTAAGTGAGAGGAAAGGAGGAAGCTTTGTGAAAAAAACAGATGGCATCCCGACCCTACGGACACGACGTACCAAGCAGAAGCTCACCCACAAAGTTAATCTTTCATTCTGCAAATTTATAGAAAGAACACAGATGACAGACTGCCCCGGGCTGCAAGAAGGCATCTGTAAAATTCGTGTTCGTCACTGTAAATTATCGCTCTTAAACTCAGAAGATATATATAGATACCCAGTGCGTTTCCTTTTACATGTTGGTATTGTTTATCTAATTAATCACCCATTATTTCATTGCCCTGTTTATCTTATTTATTGCAAAACTACATTTTTTTGCTGGTATTTTTTATCTGTGACCGTTTTTGATTTTGTTCTTCTCTTTTCCCATCTGTGACCTGAGACGGCGGCTTCAAGCGCTGCACTTTGCTTTTCATAGTTGCTCTCGCTGGAAAAGCTGTGGGCGAGTCTACTCACCTCCTCAGCTACTTCAATCACCATTATGAAAAAAGACAGAGACTTCATTTTTATAGGGAAATGAAAGTGAATAGAATGCTCACAATTCAGAAGAAAAAAATTAAAAAAGATTCAAGACGTATAAAGTACAAATTAAAATAGTAAATAAGTCAAACTAATAAAAAGTCCATGAACACTATATATATATATATATATATATATATATATATATATATATATATATATATATATATATATATATATACACATGTATATAAATATATACATACATACATACATATACATACACACACACACACACACACACACACACATATATATATATATATATATATATATATATATATATATATATATATATATATATATATATATATATATATATATATATATATATATATCAGTAGTTATCAACCTGGCTTCACCAGCGAGAGATCATAGTACGAGTCCAAGATTGGGAAGAAACTATGAGCCCCTTTCCCAGAAAATCCATAGTGCCCCTCCTGATCTAAGAAGAGAATTTGGTAGTTAATCCAAAGTGGTGGGTCACACATGCGGTGAATAGGGTAAGTAAAGAAAAAAATTTCATTGGGCGAGCGACTCAATCTCAAAATTTCCAGAAAGCCGGAGGTTAATAGCCTCAGGAGCTTAATCCTTATTGTGAAAAATCGTTTGTTTAAAATATATATATATATATATATATAAAATCGTTTGTTTATATATAAATATATATATATATATATATATATATATATATACATACACATATACATATATGTATATTTTCTATAAAATGGTAATTAAGCTTGTTATATCTGCCGATAAAGGTAATGCTAATGAACGGAGACAATTGCATGTTTTTTTTTTTTATTTTATAAAACTTGAACCGATTAGTCTTTTCCACTGACATCTCTATTATTGTTGGCAGAAGACTAGCGTTCGGATTTCGCTACTGTTTTGTGTTGTTCCCTCTGTGTGGTTGTACTTGTGTGTGTGCGTGTGTGTTTTCGTCTCGTAAACTTGTTTTTACTGGAGATGTTGTTGTTGTTTTGTTGTGTTCTGCTCTGTTGTTCTTTGTGAGTCTGACGTCTATTGCTATTTATGTCCGACATTAATCCTGTTTTTAAAATAAGTAAATCCAGGTGAAAACGTAGAAATAATATAAATAATAATAAAGTTCGTTATCACTATCGTCTTCAAAAATTAACAGAAAATAAATATGACCAATCTAACACGTTTACAAATTGGGTGAATATATATATATATATATATATATATATATATATATATATATATATATATATATATATATATATATATATATATATTTTAACCCCAAAATTCGTAAACTTGATCAGCTGGACACTACAACCTTGCTATACCAAAATTTTTAAAAGAATCGAAAACAGATTTATGTTAGTAGTCACAGGGAAAAGAAAATCGATTAATATTTGGAATGCTTGTTTTCATTCAAGTAATTCCGTATCACGGCGTATTTTACTGACAATTCTTATTGATCGTCCTAACACAGCTGAGGCCGGGGAAGTGCTTCATGTTCCTCAAGACCCCTGAATTTCCGCAACTGCTTGTTCGTGAATTAAAATAGATTGAGCAGCAATTCGGGAAACACCTGATGCAAGCCGCCGTCTGCCGATTTTATTCAAACACTTTTTGGAGTAGTTGTCAGCGTATCTATGTTTTCTGCTTTTTCCTAACTTCTCAGGGCTGAATAAAAAATTGCGGCTTTTCAATCATTACGATAATAACATTATAAAATAATGGTACCATCTGAAATAATAATGTTCTCATATTCATAATAATAATAAGAAGAATATGAATACCTTTGCACCACACTCTCCTTAGTTGTTTCGATGGGAAAGAAATCCAGGCATTGCGATCGTGACACGCACTGTCTCGTTTTCTTTGTCTTTGACAGCATTCTTTGGCTCTTACACAATCACATTCTGTTTCCCGTCAGCTTACATTTTCCCATCTTCATCTCCCATCCTTATCCCTTACCAATCTTGCGCTTTCATCTTCGACTTTCCGTCTTACACTTCAGTAGTCACCTAAACCTCGTCTGGAGTACTTAAGCTCCTCTCGACCTACAAGTTTAGAGACATTCGCTTCTCTCTCTCTCTCTCTCTCTCTCTCTCTCTCTCTCTCTCTCTCTCTCTCTCTCTCTCTCTCTCAATGTCTGTCTTCGTCCATATTTTATAGGGCAAGGACTAATTTAACAAAGGAGTCTGATATGTTTTTATGGCGTTCAGATTTCATTTCGAGATCACAGCTGACATTATCAAACTAAAAGAATAAAGAAAAGACAGAGAGTATTGGAACCTGTTATTTCGAATGGCAAAAAGACGCAGCGGAAGTGTCGTTTGATTGTTTGGCATTAATCCGATACCCAATCGAGACAGACAATCGCAGCCAACAACTTGTTATGCTAAGGAAATAATCTGACTAAAAATCCCCGCCCTGATTTAACTGCCGTGCTTTCATCACCTTCTCCCGCGACTATTATAGGCGTTTACATTTCTGTCTTCCCGTGTTTCTTAGTGACCACGGATTCTAGATACACTTGGCAGCGTTCAGAAGTGTTTATTACTCGCTGATTATAGAGATAGGAAATGGAATAAGAAAAGGATACGACTCCTACGAGACAGGATCAATTCGGTTTTTGGAGGGGTCTTTACAGTCTGCTTCGCCTCTAATTCTATAATAAACGACAAAAGGTTAAACAAGGAAAAAATTTCATTAAAACCAAAATATGTAATAATGGACAACACTTACCAATGGATGTGGATTTCAAAATATCTGATGTCGATCACTGACCCGAAGTCACGGCATACGTATAAACTCAAAAAAGTATCCCAGCTCACGGCAATTATATTGCTAAAATTTCCATATCATACTTAAACTGGACACAATTATATCTAATCTTATATTTGCGTTTTAAACCAGGCTTTTCCACAACATCGAATTCGGGAGGGCCACGGGCCAAACAACCGTCCACAACACAACAATATTTTATTGATTTTGAGCCTCTAAGTCGAAAAGGCTTTTCGTTAACAAAGGCCTATTTAAGGACACACAGGCGGCGTGACAGGTGCCATTGACGCCAAACGGGGCATCGTGACCATCAAAGTCTTTTCAAGCGTCTTTTCACGGGGCGTTTCCCGGCGATCACGAGACCGGCCTCTGGCACTGGCAGTCCACGGTACACTAGATCCTGCAACCTGCCACTGCCAGGGCTCTGCAACACGCCAGGGCTCAGGCAAGAAGCTCTCACTAGCACGGTCGCACGCGCAACAATGACACACAAACAAACACTCACTCACGAATACAGCCTCAATGACGACGATGATTCCCATGCATCCGTCGCCGGGAAATATTGAGATGACGCGGGTAACGCGATGACGTCTTCAAACTCATTGCGCACAGCATAATGATTAATTCCGTGTTTCATTATCGGCTCCCTTGAAAATATGGAGCTGGGGCGCACTGCCACGCATTTGGAGGAAAAGGCAGTACTTGCACCAACAGATATTCATTTGAATACCTTTTCTTTTTTTTATTTATCTTTATCATTTGTTAACTTCTTTTTGTCTTCCTCTTCACATCTGGACGTTCTGTTCTGTGGAAGGCTATCTGGAGGTTTATGTTTACGTGTTTTGTAGTGATAAATACTTAGGTTATTTCATTAATATGAAATTTTGCAAAATCTGAGCATATATGTTTCTTCCTGAGATGAATGTTCAACAGTGCTCGATCACAATGAGTACTGACCTTCCAAAGAAAGAATTTAAAAATTTAAGCCTTTTACCTGTTTGCACTGAAATAAGTGATCAAACATGCCACGGATTACTTGGAAGGCGAGCAAATAATTTCTTTTAAGAAAATTTTGGCCAATGTTTCGAGATTATGATGAGATGCGTTCTGAGTATATTCCTCAAGGATCAAGGTTTATACAAACTTAATAAGCCTGAATTTCTGATATAGTTCCAATTTCAATTAGAGGAACCTCAAAAGCCAAGACCTGCAATTTACACCAGTATTCGGTGTTCTTTTTAGTTTTCTGTAAAAGAAAACTATTGTGACGGCTTTGTCTGTCCGCACTTTTTCTGTCTGCCCTCAGATCTTAAAAACTACTGAGGCTAGAGGGCTGCAAATTGGTATGTTGATCATCCACCCTCCAATCATCAAAAATAACATATTGAAGCCCTCTAGCCTTAGTAGTTTTTATTTTATTTAAGGTTAAATTTAGCCAAAATCGTACGTCTGGCAACCACTACAGGTACCAATAACACAGGCCACCACCTAGCTGTGGCTGAGTTTCATGGGCCGTGGCTGAGGCTACCATCGGACCGTGGCTAAGTTTCATATAGCATTACAAGCTGTACAGAAAACTCGATTGTGCCCAAGAAACTTCGGCGCATTTTTTACTTGTTTATATTTTACGCCTGGACTTGCTTGTACTTCTATATACCAGGATTTTTAGTTGTTTGGGTGCTGATAGGACGCATAATAAAATTAAGTCAATCCCCACAGAAAAGAAGGGAGGGTGATGATGAAGAACTGAGGAAGATCTAACAATAAATGACGCTAATGGCACACCCCTAGAAAGTGTGAAGGTTATTTATATTTATAGAGAGGAGAAGAAGCTCAGAGAAAGGACCAAGGTTTGAAGATGAAAGGCAAGAATGAGAATCTGCATGATTGTCAACCATAAAACTGAAATGTGGTAGGAGGTTGCATGGTGGGTGTCATTTCGCTCAGCTCAAAATGACCAAAAACAGGGCCCGAAGAGACACTGCGAAGATACCTTACAGAAGAGAGAACCTTCTACAGACATGACACAGAATCGCAGCTAACCTCCTCTCGGTTCAATACTGTCAATAAGGGGAAACAAAATAAGTCTTCAAAACGGATTTAAAGCTCATTGGTGATCCCGAATCAGGAAGCAATTTATTGCACGCAGCCCCACAATATACGGCTGATGCTCTAGAGAGGCACAGATAAGGCCACTATGCAACGAAGGGAAGAATTGACAAGAAAAAAACAATATTTGAGAGGTTGCTTCAGCCGAATTGAATAACGTAATCCATTCAAGAAATTTTTTAGCTATTTGAATACCCATGGGGTTGACACGGGAAATGTGTTCACTTCAGTACCATCAAACAGAGCATAAAGCTGAATGTGAGCTTTGATATCATATTTTCCAAAAAAGGTATTCATATCCAATACGATATGCTTAACCAACTCTGTTGACTGCGCCATGCTTAGAATTCTTCGTCAATCCTACCTCATAAACTAACAAGAAACTTGACTTCAGCAATATACCGTTGACCTAAATTTCTAATGCAGCATATAATTTCAGTTGTTTAGAAATACCTTCTGGCTTGGCTTGGCTTGCATTTTTTGCGCGGCGTCTTCTTTCATGAAAGGTAAAATTGATTTCAAAATGAAATTTTCATATACCAAAAACAGACTTCCAAATTTGAATTATATAAACCTCTGCATCGGCAAAGTACGTAGCATAATGAGCTCAGCTTTGAAATAAAGTGTGGCGAAAATATTTTCAATGCTAAGGTATTTCAAATTTCGAATCTGGTAATTTCTATATGATAATCTTGGGTTTCGAATACCTTTAAGGGCTAGAATTGCATCTTCGCCTAGCTTTCAAGCTGGAACCGAATCAATGTACAGTAGTTGGTTTACCATAAAATTTTCCTCTGGAGAGAATCCGAAAGGCACTTTTAAATTCAACGTTCATTGTCTCGTTTGTTAAGAACTAATTTCATGTAGCTCTTACTAAATAAAATCTTGACTAGGTCGTTCAGTTTTAGCATCGATGATCACTCGTCTTGTGAAAGCAGCTTTGCTATAATGATGGCCGATTATTTTCTGATGCCTTAAGAAGAAAGTGCTTAATAAATGACTGACTTACAGTAGCCAAATTCTCAAGAGAGACCAGGTCTTCCTTACAACACGGGGACATCAGGAAACCCACAGCCAAAACCTGATGCAGCGCGTGAACGCAGAATGGTTCACGTGAAAACAAATTCTCCTCTTTCTTCAAGAAATGCAGCTTGATAACCGAAAGCTACTCCAATTCCGTACGAAATGGCCATGGAATTCACTTAATATATAATGTTATAATTATCCGATTCAAATGAGGTTAAAACACATGACAGCATTTTTCAAGGTTAGCTACAACCGGCAGTGATATAAGTTCATCTGTGTTTTGCTTAAGGCTTTAACTATACTTTTTGCAAATTATGGTATGCATATTTCTTTATCTAACATATTTCCCTTATTATGCCTTGAACTGAACGTTGATTTTCAACACTAAAATCAAAAGCTCAGGATTTCCTTTAAACGCTAAGGACTTGTATGCTACAGAGAGTATTTTTCATATGAATACGACATGATACTGAAACTTGTCACCTAAATGATATTTAAACCACAGACAATATGTGAACGAAAAATCCCAAAACCTTATCAAATAAAACAGTGTGCATATATATATGCGTGTATATATATATTTATGTATATGCGCATATATATGCATATATATACATATATACACATACATACATGCATAATACATACTCACACATATACATTATATATAAATAAAAGTAGGTGCGTGTATATATACCCATATAAACACACACACACATATACATACACACACACACACACACACACACACACACATATATATATATATATATATATATATATATATATAGAGAGAGAGAGAGAGAGAGAGAGAGAGAGAGAGAGAGAGAGAGAGAGAGAGAGAGAGAGAGAGAAAGGACAAATATTGCATCACGAGGTTTCACGTGGAAATGATATCAGTGGGGGTGATATGAGGCAAAAGCTTCCCCTTGATGCATAATGAAAAAGCTTTTCGTGCAGAAGGAGTCTCTTGGCAACCATCCCGCGTGGCAGAATCAGGCCAATGGCAACGCTGTTTACTAATCACGAACATTCGACTGATTAAGACATCTCTGTCCGGCGTCTCACGAAGGACAATCAATGCACATCATAATATGTTTTGATCAATACACACGCTCTCCGTGACTGCCTGTGCATCATAATGTGTCTTTTCCAACAAACACGTTCTCCATATTCATATTAGGGATCCAGAAAACAAGTGTTTTCAGTCGCTTGTGACGTCGTGATTTCTGATTGTCATGCGAATGAGTTAGTCATCCCTGTTTGCTCCTCTTCTTCACGGGGTCTGTATCTTTGCCTTCGTACACCGTCATTTCCAATAGCGGAGGATCTTAAAATCTAGAATGCGTGTCTTTTTCCACTTTATTATGGAACTTGATCAATAAATCAATTACTTTTCATTTTTACAGAATAGTACTTGCAATTTGAAATCGGTCTTTCATTTTTACGCTGTGGCACTTGAAAGTTGAAATATAGGGTCTGTATCAATATTACACACTAAATATATGATTGCATATACGCGTCATTTACCGCAACATAACTTTAAGTGAAAATTTGAAATATAACTTTATAACTAAACACAGAGTAAAAAAGAATTAACCAACGTGTTCATTCTAATCTGCATAATATGGGATTGCAAAAAGTGCATGCAATTACCGTGCAAGCTTCATGCGCATAACGGAGGACCATAGAATTTATATCATCCTTTAAAATCTAAAAACAAAAGGACAGCTTGCGGGAAACTCATTTTCTCCCAGGACCGACATCGTAGATGTTAATCGAGTTTAAATTCCAGAGATATTTTTTTCCTCTCGAATGAAAAGTTCTTGGATGCGTGATCAGGATAACAGCAGCAGGCATAAAACACCTTCAATACGATTATATATATATATATATATATATATATATATATATATATATATATATATATATATATATATATATATATATATATATATATATATATATATATATATATATATATATACACACACACTAGCTGAACAACCCGGCACTGCCGGGATAACTGAATGACAACCGATAAACTTTTTCTCTCTCTCTCTCTCTCTCTCTCTCTCTCTCTCTCTCTCTCTCTCTCTCTCTTTTTTTTTCTCTCTCTCTCTCTGTCTCTAACTCTCCCTCACTTTTTCCCTTCTTTTTCCTCCCTAACACGCCTTCTATTCTCTCTCTCTCTCTCTCTCTCTCTCACTTTTTCCCCTCTTTCTCCTCCCTAACACCCACTCTATTCTCTCTCTCTCTCTCTCTCTCTCACTTCCAATGCAATAAAAAAAGCATCAGCCTAACAGATGAAATTCCTTATCGTAAGGAGACAAAATAAGGAGCTTAATATATTAAAAAGTACATTAAGTTAATCTTTATTTTAAGTGTATCCATTTACTATGCCAACAGCGATTCTCAAGACAAAGATATCGCAAAAATTAAGCCCTTGAATCATGACATTTTTGTAGTCCTATCAGTGCCACATTATAAAAGTTTGACCTTATTTTCCTGCACTTTTTGTATTATTTTAAAAATATCACGCACACATTGGTTAAAAATATTCAGAGGTAGTATTAAAAATGGATATTCATTTCTCTCCATTTTATGTTTAAATTACAGATTCCTGGCGGACACCAACAATAAATGGCCTAAATTCAGGTCCAGTTAACCGAGAGTGGATGAATTCTGTTTCATGTCACCGAAAAAGACCATTTGGAAACAAATGAACTCCAAATACGGAATGACATATCTTGACAAGAAAAACGTGACATGTCCGTTTCAATCTTGTCCCATAAGGATGGATTGCAGCTTTTCGAATCTGTTGCCACGGCGACATCTACAGTACTGCAGGTTCTTGGGTAATGGGATATACACTTTGAATTGAATTGAATATAGAATTTAGGCCAAAGGCCAAGCACTGGGACCTATGAGGTCATTTAGCGCTGAAACAGAAATTGACAGTAAAAGGTTTGCAAGGTGTAACAAGAGGAAAACCTCGCAGCTGCACTGCGAGTCAATTGTTATGGGAGGGTGGAAAGTAAGATGGAAGAAAGAGAATATGAAATGAGGTAAAGTAAAAGGAACGAAAGGGGTTGCAGCTAGGTGCCAAAGGCACGCTGCAAAGAACCTAAGTTAATGCCTACAGTGCACTGCATGCGGTGCACTGACGGCACTAACCCCCTACGGAGGAAATACACTTTTCTAGTCTTACTATAGAATTCGAGATTTTGTCATAATCGGATGGGTAATACACATAAATTCCATTTTAAATGGTGAGTGTTGAAGCAGTCTCACTAACAATCTCAATGAGAATAACTTGAAGCATATTAGCTTGCTTATAATTGCGTTATTGTCAAATACGTTGGACTGGATTTCGCCAAGTTAAGAGAGATATCCTACCCTAGTACGATTCTCATTGTATTTTAATAATTTACTTACATTTTTATCTGTTCATTTATTAATTTGTTAATTATTTTTTTCTTTTTATTAAATGATCTCCTCTTTTTGTATTTCCCCTTACCTTCTATTACTACTTTCTAATGAACACCATATTGTTTGGAAGCTTAAATTTCGAGTCAATGCCCCCTGTGGGGTTGTTCCATAAGAATAGGGTGCCATGCCACATTCCCCATATTTCTCAGCTCCTGTGTTGTTGCAGGTTATCTTACTTCAATTAAAATTTACTAGACTTTTCTCTGTCTTTAATCTGTATCTCTGTTTTCCCTCGTTTTTTTATGCACTGACATTCTGTTGTGAGGAAGCTCGTTCTACAAGTTAATGAGCTTTTTTGCGTTTGTTCTCCAAGAGTGTGTGCTCATTTAGAGTATCAGTAATAATAATTATAATAATATGGTTTATTACGAGCCCAGTCAAAAGCTGACTATAAGGCATAAAGTCATATTATTAAACAGAATGGTAAAAAAAACACACGTCCCTCATGTTGCCAGATTTAAGGTAACCGAGGACATAGGGACTTCAGCACCGAAACTGCCTCGGGGAATCTTCTCAGGGGGTTTTGTTGTTTCAAGTCGCGCGGCTCCGGAAGTTCGAAGAGATTGTGAATTCTGTAATGCTTCTTAAATGTGCATGTTTCCTGATTTATCGTGTGACTGCCACTTACGCAGGCAAATATCTATATTTTTGTGTTACGAAAAGCCGTATGTTTGAATGAGATAAAGCTGCCATTTTCATTTCCTTCGGAAATACAAACTTCTGTACACGCAGTGGCTTATTTGTACACAACAATGCAAGTAAAGCACAATGAATGTATTTTTAAGCCCTGAAATGCTCATCTGTTTGCTGGTTTACCCATATTTATTTGTTATCTTCATCCGCACTGTACTTTAGCTTTCCTGTCCTCTCTGTTCTCAGTGTTTTAATTTTATTCGGGAGAATGTTGTCCATTTTATTCGGGAGAGTGTTGTCCAGAAAGTTAATAGTCTACTGAGTGGCCCATGTGAATAACAAAATAAGTATTTATCGAAAGATTTTTCTGGACAGTTCCAAAAACAAGCATATTTTGGTTAATAAAAATGTTAAAATCTTACCGGTGATTTATCCGCTAGGCCGAAATTCAAATATCGAAAGGAGGCGACTGAAACACCGAATCCAACTTCTAAACAAACATAAAAAGGAAAAAAAATCGCCAAAGGGGTCCGATTGGGGCAGTGTCATTGTCCGCCCCCACACACTAATCTTAGATAGGCTCTTAAACTACTACTAGTAGCGTTTGCCAAGTAGTGCCAACCTAACAAACTATATCAAGCGAGAAAAGCAGCCCCGTCTGCTACTCTATTCGTTGAGCACGAGCTGAAAGAACAGCGTCTGCTCCTTCTTTTGTTTCAGTCCTCGATGACAATGAATTATTATGAATCATTTCTCTACTCTTTTTGTATGGTTAAATTTATCGGTGAGCTCATTTACATATATTTATTTTTTATCTGCATTACACTCTGCCGTTATTCGATTCGCTCTGTTTGATTGTTTTTCATTTTTGTTTTTCTATATTATGGGAGCCTGCTCAGCAAGACTTCTCGCTTCCTTTAAATGACAGAGGTCCAAGTATCGAGAGAGCGAGGTAAACACTTCGAAGCCTTCCTGAAGAACTGCATGCGGACGCCCCTCAGTGTTAGTATTTGCATTTGCATCCAGCTGGACATTGTTTTCACTAAATCTCAACTAAATAACATCGAAAATAATGAAAAATTGCAATGAACGGCTCGCGTCATGTTTGGATCTGTCTGCTTTAAAGACTCAATTTTCTCTTTAACTTTATTTAATCTTCATTTCTATAGATCTACGATATTCCAATAACTTAATTCTCCATTATCGCATCCTTGATTTTGTCATAATTCTTGATAATCTTTATGGGACTACAAGCAACAAGGTCTTCGCAAAATGCATTTACAACGAAACAATTTCCAGAAAAACAACCCCAAAATAGAAAAATCTCCGGCAGAAGAACATTTTAAAAACCTGCTTGCTTCTATGCAGGAAAACAATGATTCGTTTCGATGAAAGATCCCAGTCATAAAGTTCGCATCTCATTTTATGAGATTCATCCTATCAAGACCAAGTAGCTATCAAAACAGAAAGAAAACTTTTCATAACGAAGGTAAAAGGTACAGCAGACAGAAATACTTACAAATTCAAAGCAAAAGTAGATGGAGAAATGGAACTTTTAAAAAACTTCTTTGAAAATATATAAGACAAAACGACAGCTTTTAAAATACAATGAGAAGTGATAATGTCAAAAGTTAGCTTTTATATTCTAAAGTAGATTTAGATCGGGGAAGACACATATCTTCTAGAATGCAACGAATAAGTAGACATCAAAATAAAAAAAATATATATATAAAAAACAAGGTAGAAGAAATAAGTAGAATGATGACTTTTAGATACTAAAATAGCAGTAGATAAGGTAGAAAAATTAATCTTAGAATAAAAATGAAGCTGGAGGGCAAAGTCAATCTTTAAAGTCCAAAGTAAAAGTTCTGATAAAACGATACAAGTTTGCAATTGGTTTAAGACATTACTTAGCAACTCTGTCCACTCAAGAAGCAAAAATTAAGTGAAGCAAGTACTCTTATCTAAAAATATATAAGATACGTTAAGCTTACAACTTTTCATTCTATTTCTTGTTCTCTTCCGCGGGGGATGGGGATGTCTTTGTTGTTAGGGGTTCCGTGGAGGGGGACGGGGTCCATAAACCTTGGCACATTCCCATTTTCTATTCCTAATTTTTCCTACCGTTTTCTATTCTTCTATTTTTTATCCCATGCTCTATAAAACGTCAGTATTGGAGACAATATCTAAAGAAAACACGTGAAGTCTTGAAAAATCTTGATAATTTTAAGTTAATAATGATGATAGAAAGTACTGTATCAAACACAGAGGGCAACAAATAAAATATAATAGAAAAAAATTACCGAACTCAACAAAGAGCAGAAAACCATCTCACACACGTGCGAAGTGACGCGCCGTCGCAAAGGAAAAAGCATTTGGTGACTATGTAACTATAATAACCCGAGGTGAATGTTTATCATTTTGTTTCCGAATATCGAAATATACGTGCTAACTTGCCTAGAGAGAGAGAGAGAGAGCGCGTTACTGAATTTGTTTTGTTGCTGTACCGGTCAAGGTTAAAACAATTCCATAACCAAGAATTATCGTCGAAAACGACACTACTGCTGAGCAAAGAACCTATACACACGCACGAGTACTGTAGATGTAGCCAATAATTGAGACTCAGTGCCTGCCTGTCACAGAGACTTGAAGCTTGTTGTGAGATTACTAATTCTTGAAATTCATGACAAAATATGCAGGCAACAGAAAGTGACTCGTTATCAATTATATTAAAGAAAGTTTTACCTTCTTAAGTCACCAAATGCCTAAAATATGTGCTGGAAGTATCTTGGTGCTTTATCAAGAGAAATTTCATCACTATAGCCTTCTGAACAATATAAAAATAATGATTCACCAAAACTGAAAAATTTAGGAGCGCTGGCACATTTACCGTCTTGTTCATAGCATAACTGAGCTTCAAGGGAGGTTACCTGAAAATCAGCCCATGCACTGGGTGACCAAAACAGGCCTTAATGCGACAGACCATTCAGTAAATCTTGCGTTCTCTTGATACCAAGTTAAAGAATTTTTTTTCTGATTCATTCTTGACTGATATAAAACTTTTCGCCTCTTAAGAGAGGACAGTCTGCACACACACACACACACACACTACTACCATTAACAGAAGTCCGTGGATTACCTGCCAAATATTTACTGAGTTGCAAATTGTTTATCTGGATGAATCTTCACTGATCGAGAATCATTCAAATAATTTTTTTTACATAAGCAGAGAAAATAATGTGTATTTAATGCATCATTTGAATAAATTCAAACGATTCTGATACTCTCCTGCTAACTTGACATTTTTGCGGATGAGTATGAATTAGAAAGCAACATTTTTGCTTCCGGTTAAGCATCTCAAAATATACTCAAATCACCATATTATTTGTGGCTTATATCCTCAATATCACTTTAGACAGACCGACAAACCTTTATGATACTGTATGATTGTGGATACTCTTTTCAGGACACGTCTATAAAAGTCTGTCTACACCCATCACGACAAATATGGCTCATTTTATACAACAGACCTCAACCTCTGCGCGTTAGATTTGGGCGTTGCATTTCTTACGATATTCTCGCGCACATTTCATACCAAGGTTTTACTCTTTCAGTATTATCTTTCCTGCCTCTTTTTCAGGAACATTCTATTGATTCTATCCTTCCGACATTTTTTAAGACATATTTTGAGGAAAATCCAACATTTCTGAGACATATTTTAAGGAAAATCCGACATTTTTGAGAAATTTTTTAAGGGAAATCAGAAATTTTTGTGATATTTTAAGGAAAATCCGACATTTTTGAGACATATTTTAAGGAAAACCCAACATTTCTGAGACACATTTTAAGGAAAATCCGACATTTTTAGACATATTTTAAGGAAAATCCAATATTTCAGAGAAATGTTTTAAGGAAAATCCGGCATTTTTGAGACATCTTAGGGAAAATCCGACATTTTTAAGACATTTTAAGGAAAATCCGACATTTCTGAGACATTTTAAGAAAAATCCGACATTTTTTAGATATATTTTAAGGAAAATCCGACATTTTTAGACACATCTTAGGGAAAATCCGACATTTTTGAGACATAGTTTAAGGGAATAACAGTGTGTATCCAATATATGAGATATCTTTTAACTTTTTTTCTTCTTATGAAGCCATCCCTGTCCCTTCTTATCGTCGTGAGAAACACCCTTCTTGATTTAGAGTATCACCTACACTCTACCTAAAAGAACACTTGAATTATTGTCCTTCGTTCGGGTCCTCACTCATTTTTTCTGTCTCAACATTAACTTTGACAGTGGCTCTCGATCCACTTTTAACTAACTGACTATCTCATTCTTGCGTATGAATTAGTTCTCGTGTTTTTAAATCACTTATCATGATCAGTCCTGCATCCACTTCACCTGTACGATATTTAACTCCTCTCATTTTATCCCGCGTTTCCGCTTTTCTTGTTTTAATGCGGAAATTTCTTGCCTATTTAACCTATAAATGAACTGATTAGTAAATAATATTGAGTGACTACACAAATGACCAAGACGGTCCATGGAAGAACTGTAGTTTCTAGCTGTGGAATAAAACATAAATAAAAATGTTTATGGGAGTAAACGTAACTATGAAAGATGGAAGGTTGTTTCGCGTTACTGGACTCAGGAAATGCAAATTAAGTGGAACAGGAAATCCGAGGGGTTGGAAAGAGACGAGTGAGAACGGAAGACAGATTAACCCCGAGTAATATCAAATTGCAATTCTTGCCAAGTTGCTTTTCTCGTTCAGCGACATATCACTCCCCTTAAGATTTCAGTCCAAGCAAATGTCACATGGGTAAACGGAAGGCAACCCTAGCCATTTCCGGCTGGGCTGCGTGGCGGAAGTTTTGAGCGTGTTGGGTAGAGATCGCTACAAAAGCAACTAGATGAGAGCGCATGGTTTAGGTTTAAGCAAGAAATATGCTCTTACCTTCTAAACGAGCGGAGTTAGTGTGGTCAAGTTCGACTCCAATTTCAGTAAAGTACTTAAGCACTACAATGTTAATCTGAAGCAGAATCGTGACAATGATTGGAGGATTTACCCGCTTTCTTGATGAATCCAGAGAAGTAGAAAGTCTGCTTATTTACTGATGTTTTGTTGTAGACTATGAAGGTAACACCTATGAGGTCACCAGGTGCCACGTTCACCCAGCACTAATCAGGGTGAGAGGTGCTTAGCCAAAGGTGAACTATGGAGCCAGTTCTCGCCGGCTGCCTCGATAAATGCAATATTCACTGAATATGTTGAATATGCTCTCATGTTTTTGCAATTAGGTGCATGACAAAGAGAGAGAGAGAGAGAGAGAGAGAGAGAGAGAGAGAGAGAGAGAGAGAGAGAGAGATGAATATCAGAAAAATATAATGCAAAATTTGGCCACATACACACACACAGAGAGAGAGAGAGAGAGAGAGAGAGAGAGAGAGAGAGAGAGAGAGAGAGAGAGAGAGATGAATATCAGAGAAATATAATGCAAAATTTGGCCACATACACACACACACACACAGAGAGAGAGAGAGAGAGAGAGAGAGAGAGAGAGAGAGAGAGAGAATAACGATAGATGAATATCAGAGAGAGAGGAAATATAATGCAAAATTGGCCGTGGTGAGAGAGAGAGAGAGAGAGAGAGAGAGAGAGAGAGAGAGAGAGAGAGAGAGAGAGAGAGAGAGATATCAGAGAAATATAATACAAAATTTACACACACACATACAGAGAGAGAGAGAGAGAGAGAGAGAGAGAGAGAGAGAGAGAGAGAGAGAGAGAATAACGACAGATGAATATCAGAGAGAGGAAATATAGTACAAATTGGCCATGGAGAGAGAGAGAGAGAGAGAGAGAGAGAGAGAGAGAATTTTCACAAATTTATATCCGGCTTAACTGATTCACTTCAACTTTTGACATTTCAGGGAAACGGAATCAGATTTCCGAGAGTGAATGAGAAGAAGCAATTAACTAATGATGAAATTAATTGCGGCTACCCATTCCAAGATTCGTCCCAGTAACCTGTCTGTCTGTCTGTCTGTCTGTCTGTCTGTCTGTCTGTCTGTCTGTCTGTCTGTCTGTCTGTCTGTCTGTCTGTCTGTCTGTCTCTTATATTTTAATGGTAGATTGGAGAAATTTATAATTAGGCTTATAGTTATCTACCTGCTTAGAGTGTTTCTCTTTGCTCCTGATTTTCATCAGTACTTTACTATACTTTTATTTCAATCGACGAAAACTCAAAACTTTTAAGCCAGTTCGTGACCTTTATCTGATTACTACTACTACTACTACTACTACTAATAATAATAATAATAATAATAATAATAATAATAATAATAATAATAATAATAATAATGTTATTATTTTTTTATCATTATTATTATTTTCCTTGGAAAGAAGCAATAAAAAAAGAAGCGTTTTCATGCCTCGCAGGTGGGGCGAGTAATCTTTCAGCGATGTTCCGATTACATTAGTAATCTGCATAATAACGACAAAAAAATGAATGTTTAAGGGCCAATAATTCCTGGGTTAAATCTGGTTCAAAAGCTATTTACATCTATTTCACCTAAATCTGGTTCAAAAAGTATTTACATCTATTTCACCTATTTATGTATGAATGTGGGTTGCGCATACACTTTCATTAATATGTAATGTTATGTAAAGGCACGGTTGATAGCTTAGTATGTGTCGGGTGCCCTATGACAAAATGATTTGCATATGAATATATGATGGGTGTAAGGTATTCCAAAGATAAAGTGAATTCAATATTAAACAATATCTGTGTCTTGTAATTTGTGAATACTTACATACATACATATATATATACATGCATACACGCACACACACATATATACATTTGTTTATACATACACAGATTTTATATATATATATATATATATATATATATATATATATATATATATATATATATATATATATATATATATATATATATATATATATATATATATATATATATATATATATATATGACTTTCTATCACATCACCGTGATTCATATACAATCAGTAAGCTACAAACGTCCTTTAAAGGATGTTTGTAGCTTACTGATTGTATATGAATCACGGTGATGGGATAAAAAGTCATAATATGGCTTCGTGCGACAAACGCACTACACGGTCAACATGGCAGAGGTGGGTGGATATCGTCTCTAAATACAAACACCTGAGTTCGACGGGGATTTGTAGATGGGAGCCGATATCCACTAATACCTCACCTGCTGGCCGTGTGGGTTAATGCGTCCACTGTAGTCCTGAGTTCTTGTCCTTCGCTGGTTCGAGCCCACGGGACGACGAACTTATTATCAACTAAAAAATTGCCCTTCGGTAACATATGAAAATATATTATTTCCGAGGTAGAAAGAATTGGATATTAAGGACGTTTGTAAAAAAGAGATATTTTACTGATTATATATATATATATATATATATATATATATATATATATATATATATATATATATATATATATATATATATATATATATGTATATTCAAATGTCAGGACATTTGTAGATATAGCATGGAAAAGAGCTGAAACATTTTATTCAACTGACAACAAACCCGCATTTAATTGGGACAACATTTTAAAGTTGCCGAATGATGAAAAGTTCCCGGATATTCATGGGGTTTTGAAGCTTCTCTGCATCAATGCTGCTCTCAGTCATTTTTATGTCAAGGGTTTGGTAAAAGAAAATTCTCCTAATGATGTTCCTGGCTGCATCTATCAAATTCGTTGCAAAAGCTGTGACAAAAAATGTTATGGACTAACTGGAAAACCACTTGCACAACGAATTAGGCCACATCAATATTCTGTAAGAAGTGGCCAGATATCGTATGCATTGTCTGAACACATGGAGATTCAGATCATCCTATTAACTGGAGTGAAGCAAGGTCCATAGTTTTGTGCAACGACACAGTTGAAAGGAATATCAATGAATCTGGTTTTATCACGTCGAACATTAATAGTGTCTCAAACTTAAACTTGGAGTGTTTCAACTTGATGTTTCTATAATTAGAAAATGTGTCGATAAATATTACCAATATATTAGCATTCAGTTTTATGCACTTCGTATTTTGTATAGTTACCCTTTCCATAGTTCTTAGCATTAAGTTCTTTTTCCAGTCTGTGACCGGATTATCCCAGATTATCTCTTCCTTTATTACCCTTTGAAATTAGCCATCAGGTGGTTCTTGCTCTTATTTTACCATTCTCCCAAACGGTGTCTCATTTGTACCCCGACGATACGTCAATAAACGGGAAAGCGCTTGGTACCTATCAGTCAGTTATTTTCCTCTGGTACTCGTTTACACTAAAATCAAGTGCATCTCCTGTGATTTTTTAGCAAATGGAAACCGCAAGCAACTTCTCTGCCTGCGCTGTGATTTTCAGTCTGGTTCTCTTTGTGACGTCTCTCTGCAATGCCTTCATCAGAAGTCATAAGCTGAAGCTTCGTTTAACATTCAGCAGACGTGGATGAGTAAACAAGTGCTGCCCAATTCGACTTTACCGAAGAGAATTCTTCGTTTAGCATAGCGGTATTTTGGCGAATTTCGACGTATTTCATTGCAAAACACGCACATACACACATACATACATATATGTATGTGTGTGTATAAGTGAAGGTAGGAAAGAGATTTCACTATTCGTGTTTGTTTGTATATCTAAGCAATGTAGGTCAGCGGGTGGAACTTGAAACAGAAATTAGCAATTAAAGTTGTTTCGTTTAATGTATGGTGATTCAGTTCATGAGGAACTTTTCAACTGCCACCAGATGATCAATCACTGAAGACACAAATGGTTTTCGGCTTCTTTCAACCAGAAGTAGATCTTCCTTACTGTTCACCTGAGTAATCAAGGCAAATTCTTTCATTTGCTTTTAAGAATAAAGCCAATACCTCGATATTTAGGAGTTGTTTATCTTTACGAGCTTTTATATTTGCCTCCACGACTTTTTTTGTGAAGTCCACGAACTTGTACACAGGAAGTATATTAAGCGCCATGAAGTCTTTTTCCATGCTACTCAACATCAACGCAAGAAAAAAAAAACTAAATGACATACTACATTATAAGCAGCCTCGGTGTGTATGAAGACCCCACTCATTAATTTTATCGGTTCCTAACCTGTTATTTCCTTACACTGAGATGTGGAATGGGGTCATCTTTTTAATTAGGGCCATGCGATCATCCTCATCTAATGCTATAAACTGCCACCGAATCTTTTTCATGAGTATGGAGGTCTGTAGAGTATTTGGTCATCTACTTGTTCGTGTTTTCGTTTTTCGTGTTTGTCCACAGCGAAATGAAGCTGAATCACCAAACAGCGTAATCGTTCTCGTAATATTTTCTATTCTGGTTACTTTCTTTGGCAATATTAAAAAGAAGAGGATTTTTTTCTGTTTAGGTCTTTGAAACCTGTAGGAAAGAATTTCTGTTGTATCGTTTAGGATAAAAAAAAAAAAAGTGTAATATTTCCTATATATGAAACGGGCGGAGAAAAACTTGGGGCGGAATCCAAATCAATCTTACTCTAAACAAATTAGTTTATCCAGAAGTAAAGCCTTGGTAGGTTAAATTTGATTTTCGAATTTATGAAATTTTGGCTGTTGTTATTGATTTTGTTATTACTGTTCTGTTGATTTTGACTCTGTTGCTGGTGTTGTGAGTCTCTTTATTAGTTTTGCTACTAACTTCATATTGTTACTTTTAATTCTTTCGGAAGACATTAAGCTAAACCCTGGGCCTCCTACTCATTACTGTAAGAAAAATTGCTGAATATTTTACCCACCAAAATATTCAAGGCTTACTGTTAAATTTTCTTGATCTCCAGAATTGTGCCCGTAATTACGATTTGATGATTTTATCTGAGACACCTATCAGTAGTAACAAGTCAATGGTTGAGCTTTTAATCTCTGGGTTTGATTGCCCTGACTTTATTTATCGTTTTAATATCCCACATGCTCAAGGTATGGCTGCGTACATTTAGTCCGGATGACCTATTTATCGCCAGAAAAACTTGGAGCGTTGTTGCTATTAATTTCTTTGTTTTAAGATTTTCAGTAACTTCTAGAGTGTTTACATATTTGCTGTTTACCTCCATCCAAACATCGATGATTCAATGTATGTCTCTTGGAAAGGATTGTTATGGCTAAGTCACAGGATTCAAAAGCTTCATTAGTTAGTGGACACTGCAGTGCAAAGCACAGCGAGGGGCTTAATTCAAATTCCACAGATCAACATAGCCGGACTGCTCTTGATTTCTGTTGATCTTACGAGTTTGTTCAGCTGAATGAGGAACCCATGCATATTTCTGGTAATAGATTAGACCTCATATTCACAGATGTTCCAGTTATTGTAAAGTCCAGGGCCTTAGAGTATATAAGTACTTCCGACCGTTGCACTGTTGAGATGGACATATCTGTCAATCAGTATATTCCTAATTCCACCAATGGAAAAACAGTCTGGCTGAAATCTAGAGCAAAATGGGATTGCATGATTGAAGCGTGTCAGGCACTTAATATTTCAGATGCTATATCAGATCTAGGTCACAAGAAGTTAAATGAAATGCTACCGTCGATTTTAGTAAGGTATGTCCCTAGAAAGGTCATCAAATTCTGGACAAATGACCAGCCATGGTTTAATAATATATGTAGACGAGCTTACCATGACAAATTGACCAAACTCAACACATGGTAATAAAATTGTTCTCATGAAAATTACACCATTTTTGTTGAGTCTCGCTGTGCTACGAATAGAATTCACCACATAGCTGAGAGAAATTACAATAATTCCTTATAGAGGAAACTTGAAGGAATTACTCAGCCTCATCTATGGCGGACCAAATTGGCATCATCTATCTTTGGGTCAGGCATCCTCAGCAATCAGCTGAGGATGCGTCTGTCTCCCTGATACTTGGCATTCTGAACCTGTTCTTACCAAACCTGCATTTCGCTCTATGGATGTTAAGAAAGTTCTTGATAATCTTGACAGCTGGGGTGGAGAAGATCCTGATGGTTTCTTCCCTTTGTTTGTTAAAAGGTTTCTAGTGTGTTGCCTCTCAAGATTAGTGATTCTATAGATTTTGTGGAAGAGCTTATACTTAGCAATACAGTGCCTGTTCCAAAGACTAACACATCTGCAGATTGCAGTAACTACAGGCCAAATTCAATTCTCCCTGTGCTTTAAGCCATTATATGTGGAGTCTAAAGGATTTTTAGCTGACAGTCAATATGCATATAGGAAGCAGTTAGGTGCCTGCGATGCTCATTTAGATTTGACATGCCTTTTGCAAGAGAACCTTGATAAGGTTTTGAGTGTAGAGTATTTCAAACAGATTTTAGTGGTGCTTTCGATTTAATAAATCACAAGGCACTTATTTATAAATTTCAGAATCTTGGACTGTGTGGATATGTTTTAGGATTACTTCAAGGTCCCCTTACAGGTAAGCAGCAGTGAGTTGCTGTTGATGGGATCTTTAGCAAACCAAGACCAATTATGTCTGGGGTTTACAGGGTAGTGGTCTTGGTCCGCTGTTATTTTTAGCGTGTACAAGTGATAAGGTTGTTGGCTTGAAAAAACAACTGTTGAGTATACTGATGATACAACACGTGCGGGTGTAGTAGTCTCCACTTATGAGAAATGAAGCAGCGGATTAGTGAATGGTGTAGTCGGTGGGGTATGAGGGTGAACTCCAGTAAAAGGAAAACGCTATTGATTAGAAGTTGTCGTAAAGATTTTCCACCCCCATCCTCCCCTTTAGATGGATGGGACTCTGCTGAATGAGTGAAGCTTCAACTATTCTTGGTGTAACTTTTGATTCACTTCTTACTTTTGAGAAACATCTAATGAAAGTGTCAGCAAATGCCGCACGGAAGTTAGGTATTGTACGTACGGCCTCATATATCTATAACAGGTGATAAAATCAATGCAACCTGTTCTAAGTCATGTGCGCTTCCTTTACTAGAATACGGTTCTCTGGTGTAGATGTCTGCTTCTACCAGAGATTTATCTCATTTAGATAGAATGGTTCGAGGAGGTAGGTTTCTGTTTCCTTATATTAGGAGTTTTGACTTGGGCCATCGACGGATGGTCCCTTATTTGTCAATTTTCATAAGTTGTTTTTAACTGAGAACTTCCACATTCACAATTGATCCCTGATCCCTTTTTCCTGCCGAGAGCAACCAGATTTGCTGAACGGCAGCACAAATATGCAATAAATATGCCTCGCTGTCGAAGTTCTCAGTTCCAGAAGTTCTTTATTCCTCAAACCTTGGACTGTGGAACAGTTTCCTGAGGATATCGTGCAAATGGAACTTCAAAAGTTCAAGCGAAGATGCAATGCATCACTACCCTAGTACAATTCTCCTTGTATTTTAATAATTTATTTTCGATTTTATATATTTAATTATAACTCGTTAATTTATTTTTTTAACAATTCATCCCTTCTCTCTGTATTTCCCATTACCTTTTGTTACTTCTTTATAATGAATATGTTCTATGGAAGCTTGAATTTCAAGTCATTGGCCCTGTGGGCTTGTTCCATATGAACAGGGTTGATCTATTGAATAATAATAATAATAATAATAATAATAATATACTTGAATACACCCTTGACCATGCACTATAGAATGCTGAAGACATGTCTCGTCCCAAGTCTAAGTCATTCTACGCGTCCGAAAATAAATTTATTTCTTAAAAATGATTTCATACACTGAAGGAAGGTCACATTATTTCATTATGCATCACGACATGGTGTATTATGAAATAAGTTGAAAGACCTAATAAGTTTACGAAGAATTGATAGGAGAGTTAACGACTTACTAAGGCAGACAAAAAATTCAGGGCTTATTCTCTACAACGAGAGGCACAAAAACACTGGTAAGGTGGACAGCAAAATAGCGAGAAAAGCATACCTGAGTAGCTGAAAAGTTTCTGCATCTGCGTACAGAATGATATAGGATAAAACTCACGCATCAGTTAGAAACTAACAATATTAACAAACAAGTAATAAATGCGCCGTAGTTTCTTCGGCGCAATCGAGTTTTCTGTACAGCATATAGTGCTGTATGAAACCCTCCACGTGCTGCAGTATGAAACTATCGGCCACGACCGGGCAGCGCTCAGTTGCTCCCCAGATGAGGTCAAGTGAAGATGCGTCGACGGTTGGCACTCTAGCGGTGCCAGACGCACGATCCACGGCTAACCTTAGCCTTGAATAAAATAAAAATTAATGGGGCTAGAGGGCTGCAATTTGGTATGTTTGATGACTGAGGGGTGGATGATCAACATACCAATTTGCAGCCCTCTAGCCTCAGTAATTTTTAAGATCTGAGGGGGGGGGGACGGACAGACAAACAGCCATCTCAATGGTTTTCTTTTGCAGAAAACTAAAAAGTTCCTTCTGAGGACGTTACTTCTGATAGAGACGGAATGCAATGAAACTGTTACCCTCAGCGTGCATTCCTTTCAAACTTCCCTGACGTTTCCCACGTGTTTCCTCGCTAGCACATTTTAAAGTTACCCCTCCGCGTTCTTCTACTCTCCCATTTTCGCTTCTGATCTCAACTCTCTGCCCGTGTTTTTTCCTGGATTAATATTATTTCACTGCTTCGCTTGATCGCCCTGTTATTTACTTCGCATTATCATTCTTATTTGAGTTTTGCAATAATGTTCCATTTTCTCCCGCAAAACCATTTCTTTCAATAATTGTCTATACATATAACCTATACATACATACATACACACACACACACACACATATATATATATATATATATATATATATATATATATATATATATATATATATATATATATATATATATATATATATATGTATATCTTTATTTATAAATATAAAATATGTATATATTTATATATATATACATGTATATATATGTATATATATACATATATATACACATATATAATATATATATATATATATATATATATATATATATATATATATATATATATATATATATATATATATATATATATATATATAATATATATATATATATAAATACGGAAATCAGACCTTTGTATACTTGTGTGATAGTGATAGTGACTATTTTTTTTTTTGAAAAGCAAAACACAACAAAATATACCGAGGAAGAACAACAAACTGGAATTTCTCTTACCGAGTCATTTTGCAGGTCGCTTTCGCTCGGGGGGACGAAGAGAAGTGATAACCTCCTCTGCCAAATAGGCTCATCGTTATCACCTGGAAAATCATCATTATTAGGGAAAAGGAGATGACAGAAACGAAAACATGGTCACTTGATTTCGCAACTGTATCTGTGGTTCATATATTCACATATAGCATGCAACAAAGAAGGGCATTCAGCATCTTATCTTTCCCTTCAAGAAGGCTTTACCTAAACGGCTGGCACACGTCTGAACCTACGATAAACATGCTAGTCTAAAATGAACGTTTCTCATAGATTAAATGTGACTTTATCCATCTGTCTCTTAGATGCGACATATGATTAGGCATCCGAAAAGCCTGTCTTAGCTAGTTTAAAGACAAAACCACTTTTGGCACCAATTGCATGAACTTTCTTTTTCTTCAGGAGGCTTCCACGAGGCGACCTCACTGCAGACTTACAAGCAGCCTCCTCAGAGAAGGGTCGACATTAGGCAAGTTTCGGAGTGCGTCAACAAATCTAATTCCAGAGCTGTACCCTAGGCTTATACCAAGCTTTTAATGCATCTAGCTGGACAAACTTTCCCAGATACACAATTTATGATATCGAAAAAAATAGTGTTTAAAATTACTAAAACGATTTCGAAAAATAGCGTTTATAATTACTCCAAAGTTTTCTTGAATTACACTACCATACAAACTGGACAAGTCATTGCGGGCTGCTTTCATAGTCATAAACTAAACAACACTAAAGGATTTGGTAAGGGACCATAGTGGTAACATATAAATACAGTCGATAAACTAATTCGATTTCCTACAATTTAACTAATAAAATCTTGATCAAGGTTTTTGTGCCTTTTTCGGAGTAAACGGTACGTGTCTGGATAGTCTTAAAAAAGGGCAAAATTTTCACTGTATTTTGTTTTTAATAACTAGAAATTGTTTCAAACTATTTTATTGTAAACTAAGCTAACATTTATTAATATCAAAAGTTTCAAGCGGAAATATTCAACATTTCTTGATCACGAAGTGATTTTGCAAATGACAGCTCTATTACATCAATTTTCGTTAGAATTTCATTCTCACCTGATGAGAGCTTAATTCAACAAAAAATATCACTGTCATTTCAGCGTCATGAATCAAGAGAGACACTTATGAGTCAAACGATCAAACGGAAAGCAGTCAAAGATGTAACAGCGCCAACAAAAGCAACCAAATACAAAATGCGCCTAAGTTTGTTTGGTGCAATTGAGTTGTCTGTACAGCATATAATGCTGTATGAGCCACAGCCCATGAAACTTTCAGCCAAGGCCCGGTGGTGGCCTGTCCTATATCGTCGCCAGACGCATGATCATGGATAACTTTAACCTTAAATAAAATAAAAACTACCAAGGCTAGAGGGCTGCAATTTGGTATGTTTGATGATCTGAAGGTGGATGATCAACATACCAATTTGCAGCCCTCTAGCCTCAGTAGTTTTTTTAAGATCTGAAGGCGGACAGAAAAAGTGCGGACGGACAAACAAAGCCATGTTAATAGTTTTCTTTTACGGAAAACTAAAACCTGGGCAGGACTTCTTTTCTCATCTAAAGAATAAAATAAGCTTCGGCATAAAAGTCAGGTAAAACCTAGTCAATAAAAAAACAGTAGTACTTCAGCACAGACACCAGAAGACTGAAAATACACGCTAACACCACCTTGTAGGGAAAGAAATATTATATCTGTCAGAAAAGAGATAATTTTCACAAGTCAAAAGCGGGTCGCAACTTAAAGCTGTAAAACTATGAATGCATTTTCCTATGCTGACATGAAAGCATCACAGATATGTACTTATTAAAAGAAGCAGATGTGTTTTTCAAAACAAAGAATAATATTCCGTATCAACTCAAACTATGCAACGTGTTTCTAAAACCTGAATGATCTAAGGTCGCCAGTGCTGTGATCTAATGCATCTGAATAATAACATCATCTGAATAATAATATTATCAAAATGACACAACTCAAAAGTTCTTACCTTTAGGCGGCGGAGTAAGAGCTGGCTCCTTTCTGGTTCTTCTTCTGGATAAAGGATTTGGCTCAGCACCTTTGTTTTTCTGAGCAGCGCGTGATGCTGGACGAAGAGCGTCGGGGGGCTCAGTGGTGACCTTGAATATGTGTCCTCCTTCGCCTACTACAGGTTTCGGTATGATGCTGCTTCTCCTGAGAGGCACTGGAGAGTCGCTCTCGTCCGGGATAACTTTAGGGTACGGGTTTTTTGTTGGAGCATCATATGGAAGTTCTGGGACATGGTTTTTTTTGCCTGAGGAAATTTTGTCCGACTCGGGTAAGGCGATAGGAGCACCGTTACTGTATGGATATTCGACATACCCAGAGCTGTTGGTAGTAACAGAGGAGAGGCTCTCGGCAGAAGGATGCATCGACAACGGTCTGTTAATCGAAGGAGAGCTGACGGAAGACGACACCGCCGAGGGCGTCGGCAATGCTTCGCGTATCGAGTCGGCACTTTTCGCTATTGGAGTCTTTTGGGGATGGACTGGCACGGGTGTTGAGGGCGAGGGGTCCTTCACTTTGGAATTTAGCTGATGTGCGCTGGTATTGCCTGATGTCGCGACGATGCGGGGTTTTGGGGCTGCGATCCCTGTCAGGATTTCCACGGAGGATGACCTTTTCAGCTTATCTGATGACGTCAGCCTCTTCAGGAATGATCCTCCTCCTCCTCCTCCTCCTCCTCCAGGTGCTCGTTTTTCCGCCATACTGCAAAACGAAAATCGATTACTTTTCTCGACCTACTAAAACTTAAGAGAAATTAAATGACACAAGACTATTTCATATATTTACCTTACTCTGTATTGTCATCTGATAGACTAATATATCTACACAGTAATGTTAAAAAGATAGCCAAGAAATATTTATTACTTCGACTAAAGAAACAGTAGGCCTTCATAGCAATTGAAAACATAGTCCCTAACCTCAAGAAAACTGAGAAGACCGAAAGCACCGGCCTACGATGGAATCACAACAGAGATGATATTAACTGAAACTGTCATGACACTTCGTGTACTAACTAGACATTTTTGCAGAATACAAAACGAGGAAATGGAGCCAGATAATTGCGAATTGGAAGTTACCAAAGCAAGGTGACCGGACTAAATGTGATAAGTGTGAGGCACTACGGGTGTGTCAGTTCTAATGAAAATATTCAGTAATCTTATTCTCCATACTGGAGAAATTGATAAAATGCTGAGAGATGAACAAGTTGGTTTTAAAGGCAGAAGTTGTACAGACCAGATACTCATGCTGATGCATGTTGTGCAGCAGTGTAGAGAATTTAAAAATCAGCTTCTGATGGCTACTGTGAGTGGCAATATGGCATTTGAAAGCATCCTAGACCAATATTTTGGAAGGACTCGCATCCCTATGGTATTCCCCTTAGATATGTAAAGCTAATTTAAGTCATTCGTGAACGAAATCGATACGGAGTTAATGGTAATGCTGCAGGGGTATATCATGTCACGTTTGGTGTTTTCCCTTCTCATCTGTTTTACAATGAAATGGACGCGCTTGACAGAATAGAAGGTTTAGACGGAGTAACGACAGAAAGTGGACAAACTTAGAACGCACAGATGACGCTGCTGTAAGCAACATGATTTGCAAATCGAAGAAAAACAGAAGTAATGAGAACAAAATTGATACAAAAGGATAAATAAACACTATAACGAGCAAAGATTAATGAGGCTGAATCTCATTTAAATATGAAGGAGCATTGATATTCAGTGTAGGCGCTCTCTGACTGGAATTTATTGGAACACATACAAAAAAAAGATAAAACAAACAATGTGCAGACTACAAGTTAAACAGACTGATGTTGCATACGAAAGTAAGATTATTCATGAGTCTAATACAAATCGTACTGCTATATGGCCATGAATCAGGGTAAGCTAATGTACAGTAAGTATATCATAGAGTTTGTCAATTTGAGAATAAAGCTTTAAAAAGAATATTAAGTCAAATGCAGGATCTGAAGACAAAATGCACCATAATGGAAATGACAGAAGTTTCATGTGCAGATGAGAAAATAATGATGAAAGGGAGATGGAGTTGGGTTGGACAATATGTCTTTTGCACTACCCTGGGGAGAACAGTACTTAGTGTCAACCAGACTCCTGTGGGTGCCAGTTCACACCAACTGAGAAAGCATTCGAAACATTCTCTCTTAATTTTCAAAGAACAAGAAGTCTATAGTATCAGGGAATGCCAATAAGAGAAGAGAAGCCGTGTGAAACTCTGAGCTACAACGAAATAATAATGGAAATACGTTCTCAGAAGTCAAGGGATGAAGCAATATCCAAGGAAGAGCTGCCACCAAGGAATCCGTGAAGCTCTGTTTCGCTAATACTTAGCCTCTGCTCGCATTCCTATTCTACCACTGATCATTGTAATACAGAAAAAAATGAACTTTCTAAAGCGCAACTTGTTGCTCGCTCTGTTTACAAGTGTCTTGAGGGAGCAATGGTGATGGCGGTGGTACGTATGTTCGCTGACGCTGAGGATGGAAGATATTGTCATATTTTTCGTTGCAAGAGATAAAAAAAATAACATTTCTATGCCTTGTGTATATCAAATGCATTTTACACAAATATCTTCATACTTATATTTTCTCACTTTACACCCTTCTCCCCTTTTTTTTTTTTTGGACGGGGGCGGGGGGTGGCATCAGATGGATACAGCTTACAGGTTCCTATGCAAGTCTTGCGGGATGAGGTTGCAAGGCTCACGATTTGTTTCTCTTTTTTCTTGACCCCAGCAGACTATAGTACCTCTTTACGGCTGGGATGACTGATGGGCCTAGTATTAGGTCTAAAGCATTCCAGGAAAAGTGAGCCGAGATCTACACCACTCAGTTTCACGGAACACGGGTACATGAGCATGTCGTTGGGCATATAGTGGATACGTTATCACTAGAAAGATTATATTTGAATATACGTTTTCATTTCACATCCATTCCTTCTTATTACACTTTGTATGAGAATATTATTATTTTTCTTGTCAACAGTTAAAAATGTTCGTACTATCAACAATCCTCGGCCTTAAATCATCTTTAAGGGCCAATTCTTCATCAGTTTAGAAGTGAAGAATGAAAGAATTTTCGCGAAGTTTCTGTGAATTTAATGAAGAAAGGCATCAGATGGTGAAAAGTAACTTTGGCTAGACTTCACTAAACGTCCTCCACTCTTCACTTCTAAACCGATGAAGAACTGGCCTCTAAAGATGATTTAATGACGAGAGGTGCAGAAATGACGAAAGTTTAGTGTAGCTCGAAACTGTTGTGATTCCCGTGTACGACAGGATGCTCTTACAACGGGTGCATCTATATATATATATATATATATATATATATATATATATATATATATATATATATATATATATATATATATATATATATATATATATATGCTTACACTAAAATCCTCATCAGGTGAAAGCTAATAGAGGAATGCCGCTGAAAGTAAATAAGAAAAGCAAGAAGAATAAAAATGAGTATCAACGACATAAAGATCACCTAAGCCACACCAAACTGGCCATTTCATCTTTCATAAACATTTGTGAGGTTAGCTGCTCTCTAAACATGAGTAGTGAGACTGTGAAGTTTATAAAAACCGTCATTCAGATTCATGGTAAGGGCTACGGTAATTACAGCAGATTCTACAGTTTTATGTTTCTTACGAGATTTTTCAAAGTTATTCCAATTTATATTGCGTTTATTTTCGGACACATGGATAAATGAAGCATCTGTATTGCAATGTATGGCAATTTCTTTCTTTTCAATCTGACGTTGATATACTGAACAACCTGATATCCTTATGAAAATAGCACAATCACTACAAGAAAATAGGACATCTTCTGAATGCTTTAACCTAGTGAGGTGAGGATTAACTCGCCAAGTCCTTTCGTTTTGGACTGTCACCTCCGTGTTCCCCCCTTCTCTATCTCTCCTTCTCCCAAAATCCCTCCACCCCAGCTGAAACCCACAACAGCTGACTAACAACAAGTACCTAATTCACTGCTTAGGTCAACAAACGCACACCGGATTTTAGGGAACGCGCCCACTCGTCCCTCCTCGTTCGCTTCGATAATCGAACACGGGTCATCTTTGTGTGTCTGTGTGTGTGAGAGAGAGAGAGAGAGAGAGAGAGAGAGAATGCGTATTACTAAAACAAAGTCTTCCCAGTCATGGCGTTCAAGCGGTATGTTTCGTAGGAAGGTGGTGCCGGACTCAGCACGACCTCCTCTCCCATCCCTAAAGCCCGGAGCCATTCCTGACTTTCTTATAGAAGACTCCAAAGAGACGCCCACTTAAACCCGTTTGGGCTGACCCTCATCTGGAGTAACAAACCTGCTCTGGCTCCGCGGGATACCTGGGGAAAAACTTACGCAATTTGCTTATGTAATTCTTCGGTTCCTCTTATTTGTGTTCGTCTTTACGAATATTTCACTTGTTTTGAGAATGAAAACTTATCTTGGAGGAAATATCTTCTACTTA
>NC_089746.1:32704011-32714011 GCF_040412425.1 Macrobrachium rosenbergii
TAAATTAAAATTAAAGCATAGTACCTTTAATTTACTTTGTACATTCAGGCTAAAGGTAATAGTAGCATCTCCACCACCATCCCTCTCTCTCTCTCTCTCTCTCTCTCTGCCCATAGAAATGAACTCTTCAAATAAGATACGGTATATTTTAAAAACCAGAATGGAAACTTCCTTTTTTGAGGGAATTCTGCCTCTATAAATGACAGCAGTGATCTTTCACATTCAAATACGACAAGCGAGTAGACCTGCCTTCAATCCCGAATTAAGGGACGACGGGGCCGGCACACATAAGTCTCCTGAAAATCTTAAGTTTCCTGAAAATCTTAAGTAAGTGCGCCTCTGATGACCTATTCAGTAAGTTACGTACCTGGTTCTTAGTAGATTATGAATGTCGCTGAGAGAGAGAGAGAGAGAGAGAGAGAGAGAGAGAGAGAGAGAGAGAGAGAGAGAGAAGTGCGTGATTATTACTCTATCAAAATGTATGTCATCCTATTACCATAAATAAAAACGGGAGTGCCTCGACGAGGTAATCCCTACCACACCGGGATTAAATTATTCATAAGGTGTTCGCTTTCGCTCTCTAGGTGATGGCACTGGCGTCAAAAATAGATCACCACCAATGAACCGAGGTATTCAATCATTTCCCAACACTTAACTCATTTCTCTGCTACCCCTCTAAGTCATTACAAAACATTTATTTTCGGTTAGGATATATATAAGTCATTGTTTTTAGATTAAGGTGGCCTAGCAATTGTTTTTAGATTAAGGTGGCCTTACGCCAGGAGTAGCTCTTATGATGATGAAGATCAATGATGCCACCTTCCTTGCGCACACTCTTGGCCTTATCCGCACGGACAATGCAAAGCTCTGATAAGTTATCGGGCAGGATCCATTCTAAAGTTTATTCGCCTACATAAATCTCCAGTTACTGTTGTTGTCGTCATTGTTTTCCATGTGAAATGACCGTTGAGGCGGATTTCATTTTAATGCTTTGCAAAATTCTGTTTAGAGGTCAACAGATGAAGATGGCAAGAGCTTCTATGTGTAGAGCTGATATGTATTTGCACAATACTGCAAACTTTTCCGTTCTTTTGCAGTCACCTTCAAGTCATGGTATCTCTTGGCATCTTAATTATTGTTGCTGCTATTAAGTTAAAAGTTAAGTATACCTTAGTTTAACCAGACCACTGAGCTGATTAACAGCTCTCCTAGGGCTGCCCGTAGGATTAGACTTATTTTACGTGGCTAAGAACCATTTGGTTACCTAGCAACGGGACCTACAGCTTACTGTAGAATCCGAACCACATTATACCGAGAAATGAATTTCTATCACCAGAAATAAATTCCTCTAATTCTTCATTGGCCGGTCGGAGAATCGACCGCAGGCCCAGCAAAGTGCTAGCCTGAAACGATATCGACCCGCCCAACGAGGAACTGTGTTGCTGCTATTGAATCACAATACAAACTCACTCACAGACAAGAGTACTGACCATAAAGCGGCATTTTTTATGATAATGTTCTACTTTTGAACATGACGCCGTGTTTTTCCAAAACAGTCATGTCATTATATCTACATTTGTAATTACTTGCACGAATGATGAACATCAAGACGAAATGTCAAAATACGAGTAAAAGACGAAAAGTTTTGTACTGCCATTGCAGGTCCACAAGGACTCACAAACTTTTTCACTGACTGCATCGGACAGTCAGGACGGATGGCTATAATTCCTCGGTGATCATTAAGACAAAACTGTTGTAATTCCAGTCAGGGACGATCTGACCAGCAAACACGAACCTACGATGATTATGACAGTCATGATCGGCCAGTCACTTAGTTGTTTCATCACTCGGCGCAGGTTACCGAATCAGAATAAGTGTCATGAAAATGTTAATGAAATCTGCAAAACGGGCTATAATTACCATGTCGTTCTGATAAAGGAGACTGCTGGTTAATTATTAGTAACGTCCAAAATTAAGAGAACGATGTGGAACATTTCCAAGGAGTGAAGTTAAGCTACGAGAATATTAGTGCGATTTGGCTAATTTTAATTATATATACACAGCTGGGACGTTTGCTCACAGCATACAACTGTTGGTGTCAGCGGAGTCTCATCACTGATATCATCAATAAGTATCATGGAAAGTGTCAATGATATAAGTTACATTGATAACTGAAAGAAAAAGTTAAAGAGAAATGAACAAGCAGTAAAAGAAAAAAATATTACAAAAAGATTAAAATGAACATTAGAAGCGAGCTTGATTCAGGCAATGAATAAAAATTTCATTTAAAATATACGAAAGGTAAAAAGTACTGCTGAAGAGAGAGAGAATCTAGTAGTGATTGTTATAAAATGAGTTTTAAATATATATATATATATATATATATATATATATATATATATATATATATATATATATATATATATATACATATATATATATATAAACACGAACACACACACACACACACTATATATATATATATATATATATATATATAAATTATATATATGCATATATATATATATATATATATATATATATATATATATATATATATATATATATATATATACATATATATATATACAGTACAGTATATCAACACACAATCACGTATGGAACAGAAATAAATTTCTGACTCACATCAGGATCGAACCCAAGTCTTTCAATTGAAAGACAAAACTGCTGCCAACCAAGCCACACAAGTCATGAAAGAAGCTGGAACCTAAGTACCGTTATACCTAAGGCTTTACCTGGCCAGGCTGACTGCATCGCATACCAGCGCGTTTTCCCCAACTTCCCGACTAAGCAGTGACCCAACTGACAGCATTTCATTCGCATTATCTTTTCTGAGCCGGGAAGTTGGTATTCGAGGCAGTTAGCCTGCAGGTAAAGCCTTAGGTACAGTGGTACTTCGTTCCAACTTCTTTTATGACTTGTGTGGCTTGGTTGGCAGCGGTCTTGTCTTTCAATTGAAAGACCTGGGTTTGATCTTGATGTGAGTACGGAAATGCTGAAATGCTGACATACATACATACATTTTAAGTAGGAAACTAATATCTTCCGGTTTACTGTAAAACTAAAATTGAACGCGAGTGTTAAATGGTGGGCAGAAAGATTGGCACATTGCGATAGACGGAAAAAACTATCAGAAATAATAAAGAGGGAATGCTTATCTCAGCATTACTCTTCATTACGAAATGTGTCAAGAAAGATTTTTTAAAATAACGTTTGACGTCTATTTATTTACTTGGTTTTGTATATTAACTGGGGTAAATTTTAATCTGCCTAACAAAGACATTTTCTTGACATTAGTATGTTCATACAACGCACATTATCAGTCTATTTAAAATGACTCTAATCGAGCTACAAGTACTTTTCTGTTCAATGTCGAGTTTAGCCCACAAGCCAAAACTCTCCAGATCCAACAGCCTAACCATGATTCGCCACGTATTTATCACCGCCCTTGCCGTAATTACTTTCACTTTCCGCTCCAATACGAAAAACCATCGGGCATTGGCTAACCTGGCGGTTTTGCACAAACTGACGTGACCACAAGGTCACAGAGTACAGTTATCAGGGGTCACGTTTGATAAGAAACTTGACCACATTATTGACTCAAGCCTCATTTAAAACACCATTTGTTGTCACATTTTGCAAGTGTGTTCCAGTTTGCATCAAGTTATGTTGGTTTACTAAAGCTTCGTGCAAAATCTGCGAATCTTTTTATCACTCTTCGCTTCATACTCATTTATCTGAAGAGCCACTCCAAGATTTGCGTCTGAGTCTGAATTCATCTCAAAATCTTATTAATTCTTCACACGTCCTCAGCTCACGTCCCCAAAATAATTTCATGGAAATCCACCGGTAAGATTTTCTTAAGTCATCTGATGGACAGACAGACGACAGACAGACAGACAGACAGAAACAGACAGACAGACAGACAGACAGACAGACAGACAGACAACGGATAATCCTCGATGGCGAATGTAATCATACATGCTGAAAGGCACCACTTCATTGCCTCTAGTGCATGAGTACTTTTTTAAATCTATATATTTATATAAACAAATTATAGAGATATAATCGCAAAACTTAAAAAAATAATATTGTAGATTTGCATCATATGAAGCAATGTGTGTTATAGCCAAATACGCAAATGTGTGAGATCTCACTTGAAATGGAAAATAAGCCTCAATAAAAATAGGCTATATAGTTTAAATGCAAATGGGTGGAATAACAACATAAGAGAACTACTTCCTCCACACTAAGTAAAAAAAAAACCGTCTTAATTACAAGGTGATTCAACCAAAATCATTAGTGATTATCTTTTAAATGACTGAGTCAGCTAGAAACAGCATTAAGAGCGGGGAGGGTGGGGGGAAGCTATACGTAGTAAAAGATCGGTTATTACGTATGACGACAACTGTTTCGATTTTCCTTTTTATCTCAATTCTCACACAAGAGCAGTTTATTCTGTGGATATCTGGTTGATGGTTATGTAGGTTTGTCCACATGAATATCTATTATTATCATTTTTATTATTATTATTTATTTTATTTATTTTTTTTTTGGTCTATCACAGTCATCCTATTCGACTGGGCGGTTTTTATAGTGTGGGGTTCCGGATTGCACCCTGCCTCCTTAGGAGTCCATCAATTTTCTCACTATGTGCGCTGTTTCTAGTAGCACACTCTTCTGCATGAGTCCTGGAGCTACTTCGACATCTGGTTTTTCCAGGTTCCTTCTCAGGGATCTTGGGATCGTGCCTGGTGTTCCTATGATTATGGGTACAATTTCCTCTGGCACATACCATATCCTTTTTAGTTCGATTTTCAGGTCTCGATACTTCTCCTCCTTCTTCTTCTTCTTCTTCTTCTTCTTCTTCTTCTTCTTCTTCTTCTTCTTATTATTATTATTATTATTATTATTATTATTATTATTATTATTATTATTATTATTATTATTATTAAAGAACAGTATCTATGAAGATAACAATAATGAAAACGAAAATACGGGTTTACTCTTGTTTAATATCATTCAAACACTAATCTGAATAGCGCAGATTAATCTCTCTCTCTCTCTCTCTCTCTCTCTCTCTCTCTCTCTCTCTCTCTCTCTCTCTCTCTCTCTTTCCTTTAACTTTACCGCCAAGGTGGTGAAATGTAATGAAAAGATAAGTGGAGTAGCAACGAGGCTCCCAAGTAAAACCGAAACTTAGCCTTAGTCAGAAATTACATCAGTTTCTTAACACTTACTTTCACATCACAGTGTGGTAAAGAAAAATACATTTAGCGTATAATTTCGTGACTCACCGCTCAAAGTTAATGTTGATGTTATTGCAGCAATTTATGTTCTGTTCACTGTTTTGATAGATGTATATATATATAATATATATATATATGTATATATATATATATATATATATATATATATATATATATATATATATATATATAAATAACATATAATATACAGTATATATATATATATATAATATAATATATATATATATATATATATATATATATATATATAATATATATATATATATATATATATATATATATATATATATATATATATATATATATATATACATATATATATATATATATATATATATATATATATATATATATATATATATATATATATATATATATATATATATATATATATATATATATATATATATATATATATATATATATATATATCTTCTTCTTCTTCTTCTTTTCTTTTAACGTGCTTTTATTCCCATTTTTTGTATGGGGTAAGCACGATGCCTTCTTTGAAGGACTTTTTGATTTGGCTTTGGGGTAGACCTGTGGTCTCGATCGGCTGCCCTGCCTACATCACTTAGACCCCGGTACGTATGTTTCATGTATCATATATATATATATATATATATATATATATATATATATATATATATATATATATATATATATATATATATATACATTCTATGCTACTTAATATCACGTGTCAAATGAACACAGCTACCTAGAAAATGTGTTCAAATAGCATGAAAAGCAAAGCGTTCGTTGCATTCTTGTTTTCTTTTATTTCTTCGGCCTTAGCTCTCTCTCTCTCTCTCTCTCATATACAGCTGCAATTAACAATAACATTAACCAACTTTGAACGGTGTTACAAAATTTTACGCTAAATGTATATAACGCTTTGATATACATACGAATAAACATATATATTATATACACAAATATATATACATACATACTTATATATATATATATATATATATATATATATATATATATATATATATATATATATATATATATATATATATATATATATATATATATATATATATATATATATATATATATATATATATATATATATATATATATCAGTTGTTAACCTGCGCCGTCTTTTATTTTTACAGTGTATAAGGGATCCATTATAAAACTGCATTGCTTCCGAAACTGCATGAGCGTTTTCTAACCAAGGAGCAACATTTGAACTGAATTCTAACATAATGCCTAAAGGCCTACGAGATATCGGAACTGATATAATCTATACTATCTTCGCTCATCAAACACTCATGCAAAAGAAGAAGTAAAGTCCATTAAGTGAAGCACATGAAGACTTGAGCGGAGAGAAAAACTGAAAACACAGGAACCAAACTCGTCAGACGGAACAAACCGGTCAGCGGCCAAACGAATATAATAGATAAAAAGTGTTCCACCACAACATCCATTAGCTCGCCCTCTTCCATCCGATGGCCTGATTAAGAAGTTGACGAAATCCGCCGGCTGCTATCGACAGCTGTGATGACATGTAAGAGAAGCACCCTGCCTTAATTTTATGCCGTGAAACGCCGAGGCGACAATACTAATGGCGGGGAGGGTTTCCGTCTAATGCGTTTTTCATGTGATGTTTTCGCACCCTTGGAACATTAGGCTGTTGCTGGTGGTCGGTGCAGTCGACCTTTGCCCTTGTCCGTCTGTCGCGCTGGTCTTTTCTCTGAAGTAAGTCTCTTTTCTTATTCCTTCAAACTTCCTTTCATTTGAGAAGAAACTACGTGGGTGTATTTCAATCCCCTAAAAAGGTCATTCCGAGAAATTTTTCATTTAGTGAAGTGACCAAGATGATTATGGCTGCGTTCGTTACTCGAATGACCACAAAACCGCCCTTTAAAAACACGAAGGTTAAAAAAATTCGGAAAATACAGGGGAAAAACAGAATCTCACTTTCGGGAAGTGAGTCAGGCCGCAAAATGGTACACATATGAAATAACTGTGTTTGGCAACAACATGCTTCTTTTCAAATGAGGAAGGGACTTCTTGAGACACATTTCATTGACAATATCATTTAACTATCCCTACAAGTTTTATGGCACCGAGAACTGACAAGCATCGTTGCCCTAAACAAGCTCCCTCCTGCTTGACAAGAGAGCGTTAATGGACCTTCTTTTAGCGACGACAAGCTTCCTCATAAAGAGTCAGGTTAAATCAACAATTCAGGAAATGAGGCGGAGCTCGGAAATTGGAACAATAAAGAGGTAAATAACAGGAACGACTCATCAAGTCTCTTATCGATTTATAGAGCTGGAAGCTAAACTTGTCTTGCATCATAATGAAGTTTCGAGTCAACTCGTTCTTCGTTCTGTTAGGATAAAACGTTAAAAAGGGGTTCGAATACATCTGATCAAGTTGAGGCATAAAAACCATTATGTGTTCCCAGTCGCATGCAGTTATATCCAGATTTCCTGTCCGTCAGGTGAGCGGACGTGTGACTCACTGAATATATCCAGAAAAACCAAATGAATATGAAACAGTCCTCACGGATGTGGCAGGGCTACTGGTGTACTTCCAAAAGAGGGCATCAGGGAAAACAGACATGATCTTAAACAGCAGCATACGACACTAAACTATTCGATGTTTTCGTTTCAAATACTTTGACCCCTCGTTCTTCCTTTGCTTTGTATCTTTTTTTAACTCTGCTATCATTCTTTTCTTTTTTATAAAATTAATTTCATCAGGCGTACAGTTTTTTTGTTTGTTCGTTCCATAAGGTTGAAAGAACCTATTCAGCCAAAGTCGAGATGGGTTCACGAAAGCTCCTAGCTTTATCCTTTTTATTTCTGAGCATTATATCAGATTGCCAAATACAAACGTACAATTTATTCTCCCATCACACAAACAATGATAAAAATAATCAGCGATCGAAATATTGTGACTCAGTTGGGATAGCATCAATCTTGACATATGAACAAAAACCTGAAACCAATGTGATTCTTTTGGTTTGCTGAACAGACATATATATATATATATATATATATATATATATATATATATATATATATATATATATATATATATATATATATATAGTATATGTGTGTAAAAACACACACACACATACATATTCAACACACTTTTTGGGTACGCTTGTAACTGCAAAGCCTGAAATACAGATGCAAGAATATGAAGTAATTCTAATGTCCATAGCAGGATTTGAGGTGACGCGACCTTGTTCTGATACTCCAGATGCGGGTTCGAATCCTGCTACGGACGTCAGAATTGCTCCTAAAATTTGCATTTGGATCTAAGGCTTTGTAGTAACAAAAGGATTCTAAGTGTGAAGAATTCGAGATGTTATGGGGCATTACACACACACACACACACACACACACACACATATATATATATATATATATATATATATATATATATATATATATATATATATATATATATATATATATGTATATAAAACCAGATGGTCAAGTCACTGTCCACTGTTGTTTCTAAACCAGGGCACTATTCGAATCCTAGCCTGTGCAAAGGCACCCATCGATCATAATTTCCTTTGAGTGTAAGATATATTTAAGGCATAGTGAATGCGCCATTAACGATGTTTGTAGCTTTACATTTACTTATATTAAAGGCTACGCGTGCATAAATAGCAAAAATATATATATATATATATATATATATATATATATATATATATATATATATATATATATATATATATATATATACATATACTGTATATATTCATGAAGCTACAAATGTCGCTAAATATCCAATTCACGCTACGTCAGGAATATCACCGATGGGGAATTATCACCGAAGGAATTTTGTAAGTGATAAATGGATCGGTACCGATCCATTTATCACTTAAAAAATTCCTCTTTGATGATAATTACCCATCGGGGATATTCCCGAAGTAGCGTGAATTGGATATTTAGCGACATTTGTAGCTTCATGAACGTATATAAATCACGGTGTGATAAAAATTTCACACACACACACACACACACACACACACACACACACACACACACACACATATATATATATATATATATATATATATATATATATATATATATATATATATATATATATATATATATATATATAGGTGTTTCTGCACGTGTGCATGTGATTAAAATATTTTTATTTGGTTGCCATCATATACGGCTGAATAACAATTTTTGTGACCTTTTGTTTCTATTATCAGCTGTGCTTCATTCGTTTTTAAAATTAGCTTCCTACTCCAACTAATATCCCTTCTTGATTTCCTTCGCATGAATGTTTTCGCATCATGGAAGTCAACAATCCTGATGACCCCAGCAAGTGTTGCGAGCGGGAAAACTTCTCGTACTGTAGGATCAGGGTCCTGTGTAGGATACACCACTTTCTTCAGGGCCATCGCCGTGCCAAGGTCACCCAACCCAGGACCCAAGTGTAGGAGGGTCCTGCACGAACTTTCAGGAGACTGGCCCAGCAGCCAGAAATTCGCGTAACATAAGAGAAGCTGATGACTTTCCTTTGACCTCATTCGTCTCAACTTTATTGGCTTCCTGCCCAGTGGATACTGCTGGGAGTCTTAAATAGAATTTTATTTGTATATATTCCAGGTATTAGTAACTGTCAAGTGTGTGTGTGTGTGTGTGTGTGTGTGTGTGTGTGTGTACACATGTATATATTCGACAGGATGAAATGATTTCTGA
>NC_089746.1:32719011-32734011 GCF_040412425.1 Macrobrachium rosenbergii
TATATATATATATATATATATATATATATATATATATATATATATATATAGGCTACATACATACGAAAGGAAGGACCAGTATTGCGAACTGGATGAAAAACAAAAAGGAATTGCCAGTCTGTCCTCAGTTTTATTCTTGACCTGTGCGGACACAAGTTAAAAATAAGAGAAGAGTCGTAGTATCAGAGGTGATTCATGACTGATCGGTTTATACGTACAGTTGATGACCATCGACTTCGAGTAAAAACATGACAGCTCCAAGTAGACGGAAATATATAAACTCTTCATAGAGTCGACTAATGGATCAACATTAACACAAATCGCATTACTGGAATCCCCCGAGACAGAAGACTGGAAATCTAAGCGCTGTTGTATCAGTATCGAATGAAGGAGGAAAGTAGTTGTTATGCAGTGTTCTTAAAGCATTCGGCGAGGCATTATTCTTTTTTAAAATTTCACCCTCTGGAAAAAATATAAAGTACTGATAAACTTTGTATCATAACTGTCAAGAAGGAGGAGGAATGGAAATTCTGATGGAGATAGAGAGTTCCAGGACATGTGGTAAAAGAACAAGGGGCTTGAAAGGTGACGACTCGAGTCCACAAGTTTTTCACACCATCTGAAGATATTAAACATAAATGTGGATTTCGACCGAACGGTAGTCGGAGTAGTAGCTGGAGCAGCAGTAATATTAGTAGTATGCTTTTATTTCCTCTCCGCAATGCAGAATGATCAACAATTTAGCAAAGATTAATACATTTCCACCAAAAATAGGGTAAAGTACCGCAATAAGAAATTAATACAGTCTATCCCTAAATTCATCAATTTCATAAGATGTATTCACTTCAGCATACGTATACCAGTTTCCAAAAAGATCTCCTATTGAAAATGGAAACAACAGTAGAACAAACCAAAATTTACAGTTCAGCTATTATGAACAGACGGACCTATAGAAAGAATGCCTACCCTCAGAAACTGTTCACATACAGGCACACAATTCTCGCCCAATACCTTACAAACTCCAGATACTTACTTCTTGAAAATCAGTCAGACTTGATTGAAATCATTAGTTCTTCTGAGCTCCAACAATATGTCCAAATTTGCCCTGAAAGAAAAAAAAATTTCAACTTTAAATAATTACAAATGTTCTGGAAACTAGAGAAACAGGAATGAAAGAGATGAGAAATTCAGGTAGAAATTACAGTAGACATTAACCCTGCAATCTATCATTACATTCATCGCAAAAGAAGTAAACGTTCCGTTTAACAAACGAATAGAATTACCAAGTAATTTGATATCTGATTCTATACCAAAATCTATGATCTTCAAAGAAAGAAAAAGGTTGCTCCATATACACACAAACACGCGCCACCCACACACACACACACACACACATATATACATACATTCATATATGTGCGTGAGTGTGCTTTTTGGTCAATCTTTCTCGTAAGTAATTCCTATTGAATGCTGATGCATATGTGATACCCACTATTTTAGGAAAACACCTCTCTAGTGTTTTGAATGCTGTCTTATCCTCAAGGCTAAAACTCTGAATGAAAAGATGAAAGTTGTTGCTAAGTTGTTCCATTTTATTCTTTTCTGCTGACAGCTGTTTTACCCACTAATTCACAGCTATCATCAGGGCTAGTGTAGAACTACATTGGAACTGCAAGAAAGTATGCCTTGAGAGCATATTTAGAAGTGAAAGGGCATGGAAATTTTGGATATGCATAGAGAAGCTACTACATTACAAAGAGACGGAAACCACAATAAAACTACAATGCCTGAATGAGAAAAAACAGCTCCTTCGGGAAGATTTTCCTGCAGAGATACGCCAAGAAATCCAGTAAAAAAAAAAAAAAAAAAGGAACTTCCTTGGAAATCTTCAGCAAAGGCACATGGAAGTTGTGACAACAAGGCACAAGAAGCAGCTAATGATTCTCCCTGGTACGTAGCAAAGAATACCAAGATAGTTATGTAAACTTGGCTGGAAACAACTTGACGGAGCCCCAAAAGACAATCCTGTGATGTAAAGAAGACTGAAACATATACTTATTGACCACCTACAGAAACTGGAAAAAACAGTCCAATCTACCTCCAATGTTACTGACAAACAGTGGTTAGTGAAGCCCGCAGGCAATGCAGTACTTTCTCCAGTAAGAACCTGAATGAACCACTACTGGAAAGAGAGATCATCATCCTCAGGAAAGATGATAAATCTGCAGTCTAAGCAGCCATGGAGAGAGGCAAATACACGAAGATGGGTGATATCCCAAACAAGACAACCAAGTTTGAGAGACTAAAGTACAAACCAACATAAACATTGAAGAGAAGCGCATCTAACATGGTAAAAAGAGCAAAAAGCCTGCAGCAAGATGTCAAATGCCCCAGGGAGATTGGTGACTACGACCCTGGATACTGCTATGTGACTCTTAAAAACTTCCTCCCCAAAACAATGTGGAAAACTGTTGAAGATTTGCTGCTGACATGTACAATGGAAGTCCCTCTAATCTGGTACAAAGAACTTTTCCAACAAAAGGATGGCATGGCAATGGGGTCACCCTTTGAAGTTCTCTATGCCAACATATATACAGTTGCTGTAGAAGACAGGCCCACCAACAGTCACTAGACATCCAGAATCTATGCCAGAAATTCGGTTGGCATCTTCACGACCACTAAAGGAGCAGACAATGTGAAAGAGCTATCTAATGCCCCAAAAACTAATTTGTTCTTAACTTTACAACTAAGACCAGCAAGGAGAAAATACTTCCTTTCCTTGATAGCATCGTTTAGAGGAAAAACCCAGTATGTTACATCTATCCAAATAAAACCTGTAAGTGTGAGCCACTTCCTTAATGAAAGGGGAAAGATGCCCAGATTTATACAAAAAGTCCACCAATGGCGCCTACATCAGGAGGCCCTTCTATCACTACAGTATCTGGAAAAGTATCTACACACAACTGATGTATGTGAAGTGGATGTTGGGAAATAACAGATACCCAGGCAACATGATAGAAGACATATTAAGGAAGGACATGGATGAGTTAAAAAAAATTAGCTCAGAATATCAGAGAAAGCAAGAAAAAATTTAAGTCTATCACAACATTGACTACAGGACACTTCACAAGCAGGAAACACATGTTCTTTGGAGGAACATTACCCAATGAGTAATCCCACAGACACACTACAAGAGGATATTGACAGTCTTAGGCTGCCCCAACCTGGTACCTAGCGTTCTGATGAGGACCTGTACTGCTTCCAGGCAGGACCCAAGGGAAAATAAAATGATATATATATATATATATATATATATATATATATATATATATATATATATATATATATATATATATATAAATTTTTTGTTTTTGAAGAAACAAGCAATCACTTGATATAAGCCACATTTGAGGATGAGGTTGTGGCTTCAATCCTGTCACAACGATGGGGCATCTACAAGTTTTTTGTAAATGTGCATGATAAGAAACTTTCTCTGAATGACCTTTTTAAGAGACAGATATTGTTCACCTTGAGGATAGCTGTGGGTGTCCTGTGGCTGCTGAAGCAGTAAGATTGCACTAAAGCAGCCGAAATTGAATATCCAGGTGTCCTCAGACTATATTCTTCCATCCATCCATGACAGTCATAAAATAATGGCTGAAAAAGCTCTCAGCATAACTGAATGAAATTGAACAAGACAGCAATAATTTTTCTCTTTACCTTCTGAGGTTTAGCCTGGAAGATATGGCAAGATTCAGAAAAGTAGAGACTGTGTCTTAAAGTAGTGGACAGTATGTGAGTGCCATCATTCAATAGAATATATATATATATATATATATATATATATATATATATATATATATATATATATATATATATATATATATTATGCATACATATGTCTGTGTTTTTGTGCGTGTGTAATGTAATGGCTCTAACTTTTTATTTTAAAATCTATATTTATCATAAATGAATACAACAGGTTGCAGCCGTGGCTGAGTATGGTCTATATGCACTTAATAAACAGAGAGAGAGAGAGAGAGAGAGAGAGAGAGAGAGAGAGAGAGAGAGAGAGAGAGAGAGAGAGAGCGGTACCCTCACTGATCAGTTCAAGAGCTTATTTTTATGATTTTAGCTTTGCTTGACCCTTCACACATTCTGTTCTCTGTTTTCAGTTATATAATTTGCCCTCTGTGTCTGATCGCAGGTCAGATCTTCACGATGGTCGAAAGAAGCTCTCCTCCCACTGCGAAAATGAGGCGATGGAAAAACTGGAGAGTTGTTGCTGGGTTAAAAACAGCTGTCACCTCTGAACTTTCAACAGTTGGTCTCGATGCCTCCATGATGTCCTGAAGTCACAACAAGGTGGAGAGAAGAACTGCCTACAAGCTATCTTAGGGGTTGTACACAATGACCTGACCAATTAAACACCCAAATCTAGCATAGGCCTGCCTGCCTGCCTGAATTCTGAAATTCAACCAATAAAAGCCCTCTTCTCCTTAGGCTTTCCTTCGAGTATCCATGCATAGGCTTGATGGGGGAAACATTCGAAGGGGAAGTTGGCTGTCAGGAGAGAATGGCAAGGAGAAGAATTCACAAGATGACTGGGTTGAAGCCACACAAAAGGGGCGACCAACAGCAATTCCAGCACAATTAACTGAGACGTCTCAGTCTAAAGGGCGATGTGACCCGCTCTGAAGCTACCCTAGATCTCGCATCCATTTGAAGACGTGAGATCCACCAACCATACTCCTTCCACCAAAGATGATTTGTCCCTCTGCCACACAGGTCATGAGAACCTACACTGCAACTCAATGCTAAAAGAAACCCATGAACTCCATGTGCCAGAGAGTCAAGTACCTGAACTGGCATAATGAAGGGCAAGGTAAAGAAAGGGAGGTAAAAGAAAGGGAGCGTCGTTGGTTCAGAAAGGGGGAAGTAATGTAAAGTACTGGAGCAACTTGCACTCAATGTGAAAGAAGTAAATACTGCTCTGGGGAAATTTTATTGGAATTCTTGTCAGTGTTGACGTCGTCCATTTTTGGTAAAATCGTTTTCATCATACAACCATTCGTTTATTATAACCAAAGTGTAATCATGCTCACTGGCGTTTTAAACTTTTTATTAGCGACTGATTAGTCTTAGTCAGTGCTTGTGGAATTAGTATGTGTGTAGAACCTTAATCCTAAAGTTTCATAATCTCTGTGTTTTACTGAACCCATTAATACTGAACCTTTTTCATAACAGAGCCACGTATCTGTGCTGTAAATGCTGAACATTGTTGTATCAGTAAAATTCATGAGAACATCTCTTTTTGTACCAGTGTAGCACCGAGAGTGGCCATTTGTTTCGGAAAAATATGTATTTATGAATATCATATTATCATGGGTATCACTCATCTTTGTGGCATTACTGAATGTTAAACTCTAGAGCATTGCCACCGTGCAGAATGGTAGTGAGAGATAGAATTAAGTATTCTAAGTACTCTTGAGAGCTATGACTGGGAATTAGAATAAGTGATATATTTTTATGTATTGCTTGAGTTGAAGAATGCTCTTGAGGTGAGTGATTGCATGCTTGAACGAACTTTTTAAATTCTGGACATGCTTGATGAATACAACTAAGAATTGATTCTCTGGTTAAGAAATAAATCGCTGTGTTGAAACAGTCGTAGTTCATGGTTGCATTAAAGGTGGCTTTACGAAGTGTGTTGTCTGAAAGAAGTAACTTAAAGTTGTTCTGAGGTAAAATTACTCTTTGATGGTGTGAAAGTCTTTCACATAACTCTACTATAAAAGTCTCTTATATAACTCTTTGATGCTGTGAAAGACTTTGATATAACTTTAATTAATGATGTACGTTAATTATATATGACGTTTTGTTTTGCAACTGAGTTCCAGCCTTTCTGCTGGGGACTGGAGTAAAGCTAATTTTAGATCAGTGCGAGTGTACTGGTGTTAACCCTTTGGCCTTTCTGTTTATTTGATAAATCATTATTTAAAATTGTTTTTTACTGTGTTGGTCATTTTTGTCCTTGTTTATCTGTGAATTATTTTTATTTTTTATACATTTCTTTCTATTTCTTGCTTGTTATTTTTGAGAGTGAATCATTTATTGGTGTTGATATTTTACGTAAATAAAATTTGTAGTGTGGAACCCAGTGTTGTCATTAATAGCCCTTGGGCGGTCCATGAGTGTTAAGTATCCAAGAGTGCTTGCAAAGAGCCAAGGTGGGTGAGAAGAGATTAAAAGTTCTTGCTCTAGACCAGTGGTTCCAAACCATGGGGGAACTTCAGAGCTTCAGAGGGGAATTATGACCACAGATTGGCGGGCTCAAACTGGCTCTAGGACCACACAAAACGCAGTATTGAGAGATCACACTGGGCTGGGCTTTCTCTCCGCTAGCTTGTGTGTTTGTGTTAGTATTTTGTTGCTTGTTATTCGGAATGCACCTTTGAGGCAGACAATTTTGGAAAGGGTGGGGCGGAGAGATACTTTGACATATGGTGAGAGGGTGCATGGGCCAAAAAGGGTTCAGAACTACAGCTCTAGACACTCTCCCCATCCTCGAGTAACAAACCATATTTACATGCTAATAAAAATAAAATTTTCCCACGTGAGGCTGCACCCTCATATAGCTATATATGTGTATTATTGTAATGACCACAATGCCCTCTTAACTTCTCAGTCTTCACACTTTTGGATATGCTTGGCACTAGAAAACCTTACATTCAAATGCAAGAAGATGAAATGATTCTTATGTACGTAGGAGGATTCGAACCTGCTTCCAGAGTATCAGAACCACGGCACGTTGCCATAGGTCGGCAACTTGACCTCTTTTTGATACTCTGGATGCGGGTTTGAAACCTGTTGGGAACATAAGAAATACTTTATATTACAAAATTTGGATCTAAGGTTTTGTAGTGACAAGCGTATCCAAAAAGTGTGAAGAATTCGAGTAGTTACGAGGGCAATGTGATTATCACAATTACAAACGTATCAGGTAAAAAGTGACCAGTGTATATATATATATATATATATATATATATATATATATATATATATATATATATACACACAGTATATATATATAGATATATATACATATATATATACATATATATATGTATCGCTTAATATGAATATATATTATCAGCGAAGGGGAATTTATATAAGTGATAAATATATATATATATCCATACGCCAACCACTGATATATATATGCTTTATTTTACCGTCGAGACCCTAGTTGCACCCGACCATGATAGTCACACGTTTGAGCTCTTTTAACTACCAGGTATATCGATGGGGAATTATCACGCGGGAAATTTTTATTGCTTTGGTCAGCAGAGGCATAATGGTTGGTGTTCCCAGCCTGTCCTCAGTGACTACATTAAAGACCAACTGGCAAAGAACACCAAAGAACACTTATTTTTTGGGGATATTTATTCATCCGAAAACTAAGAATCTGATCTCTAGAAATGAGGATCTGAACCTTGGTGTGTGTTCAATGGAAAACAAAGGAGAGCTCCCTCATCATGAGTCTTATCTACTAAAAATCAGCAGAATGAGTAGGAGCAACTGCATTTTGAGACACTGCATAACTAAGCTTTGATGCAACCTTTCTGTAGTCCATCCTACCTTGACCTAGCCTAACCTAGCACCAGCTTTCTTACCTAGCCTGGGGTTATGCCTTCAGACCCCACTACCTACCAGGAAGCAGTTCCTCCACCCTCACTAGTGGTTAGTCCCACCATGAATTCTAGCAATCAGCGCAACAAATCTAACGATTTCATGCAAACTGCTCCGATATGTAAGGCAAAACGTTTCTTATCTTATTAAATCTTCTGTAACTGAACGGATTAACTTGAAAAAAGCGTTTCGTTGAGTTATAAAATCCTATATACAAAGTTTCTCTGGTCATGACATTAACCCGCCATACATACTTTGATAAATAAGTTCTCTGTCGCAGAAATGTAGGATTAACAAAGTTAAAATAATTTGTCTCTGTTTTCAGCAAATTCATAAAAAGAAATCGCAATAGAATCAGCTTCCTGCTCCTTGGAAACTAATAATTCAAGAGTGCATATATCTAAATATATTGCAAAATTACAGTGACAGCACCTGTCTAGAATTAAAAAACTGTAATTATATCAATTCTGGTCATTTGACATTTTGAGGAATTATATGAATTTTCGTTCTTGGAGCCTGGTAGGGAATAAAAATACTGAATCGATTGGTAAATAACTAATTCATGTTGAGCTTCATCATAAGACTGGCTGATAATGGGGACAATATGTTGTAGCCTTGAATTATTGTTATTATTATTGTTGTTATTATCATTAGCGTGCGTGCACGTTCACAGAATCATGCTAAATCGAATGCCCATACATGAAAAATAAGATTAAGTTACATATACTATATCCTACCTGGGAGTTTTCATTATTTCATAAATATCAGAAACAAACCGGCATTAAATGCTTATGAACACTAGAGGCTGTTTCTTCACCCTCGAAATGACTTTAAACGGAGCGGGAGAAAGCGCTACATTATAAAACAACTCGACGTTGGCACTGAACGTCTTACGAAACATTTCTTATTCCGGAAGCGTAATTACGAGGCATAATACCTCCCATCCGAAGGCATTGGCTTAAATGCAAAATATGATTTTTATTCTAACAACAGACATAAATTAATTGTGGACAGAGTAGCTACATTTAAACAATTTAGTACGGCGCATGTTGACATAATTGTTTTCAAATTTCCTGAGGAATGAATGTGAGAGAATTTGATGTTTGGCCACACAAAAGAAACTTCCTGATTGTGTCCATGTCTGGGGGCCAGAGCGTCCGGTGAAGAATGACCAAGGCCAAGTCATCATGTAGCAATGAATTTTTGCCACATCTTCTGTGTAAGCTTTTGATTGCTTTACGAATTCTGGGTGAAGAACCATCGGATAGGTAGGGATGACATAATGAACCTAATCTAGAATTACCTACGATAAATGACTAGAAAACAAAAATATTAGATCTAAATTTTATAAACGCGTTGGCAAAGTTCGTGAAATGTCCCTCGTCTAAACATGCACCCAACAATTGGTGAAAAGTTCATAAACAAAGATTATGGATGAACCTTCTCTTGCTTTATTACTGCTAGCTGTTGGATTTTGTGGTCCAAAGACTGCTAAGCTGACAATATCAGCAACAACAGTTACGATAATATTTCAGGAAAGTCTAACATCGCTTACTTAGCTCACAGTTCTAGACGCTCTTGTAATAAACAACAAATTTTCTTAAACGCGTTCCTAGAACATTTCCAAAATATTGCAGCATTATCCGGAACACAGTTTAAGGCGACTGTTGCTCAACGTAAGTTTGAGGACAAACACTCCAACAGTACAACAAAGGTACCTGGATATTTTACCTTACACAGACTTCCTCCCACAATAGCGACTCACATTTCCGTTAGGACGGCTGAGTAAAATTACACCAGCCAGATTTTGCATCAGGAGAATTATACAGAGATTAGTTCATTTCTAAAACTGGTGACTTGAAAAGTTAATATGTTCATGTAAAATAAAGAATTTATTTATCGTACAGCTGCTTAATGAACTGAATATCTATTTATACCAAACAGATTTAGCAGCAGCAAAGAAATTAGATTTTTAAATAAAAGTAGCGGCTATGAGACCATTATATGTTCGGGTGGAAAATTGGATTTGATAACGCTCAAACACATAATGGATTTAGTATTTAGTCACGGGCTATAGATCTTTCTCATTTGCCGCACTAACACAGATTCATAAGCGCAATGAGAGGAATGTAACGAAATTGTAGAAAGTCAGAGGGATTGTCACCTATTTAAAAATGCCCCGACATAAATCAGTTTACAGGATGACATTGTGGAAAAAGAAGAATATGGCTTCAAATCACATCTCATGCAAAACTCACGGGTAATTATCCGAGAGTCATGAATTTGAGGAGCCTTCACATACAATTACTCAAAGATTGATGAAAGAGATTAATGATTCAATGCTGCGAAATGAATTTCATTCTAAGGACACATAATGACCCTTGCTAGCCCAGTCCCGATAAAAAGATAACTGTTAGTTCACGAGGAAACGACGGACCTGTCTCTTGGTACGACAGAAGCAAGGAGAAGAATGGAGTTGTTCAGTCCCGCTGCAAATGGCAGGTCTGTCTCTTGAAAACTGGGAGATTATGAATATCCAGTTAAAAGTCCCCGAACCGGACAATCTAAGGATTGGAGATTTATACAGAATAAATGTCTTTTGTGGGGCTCCGGATGCTGGGTCAGCCTTGAATAAAAGTTGGCTCACTTTCACATTAATTCAAGACTGGAGTGAAAACACACGCCACCAAATGAGGTGAAAGAACTTTTAGTACACTGAATAAATCCCCAAGACTAAACACGATGCAAGTTTTCTAACCAGACCTATGCCTTAGAAAACTGTATCTGCTTCAAGTTGCCTACAAAAAATGATTACATTAATAACTTTTATCTCATCAAGTCGGAGGGTCAAACTTTTTGGAATTTTTTTTCAGTGTTAAATTGCGATTCTGTGAAGTCATTATCACTTAATCTAAAGAAAGCAATATATGCGTTGCGAAAGATCACAGACTTCAATAACAGCGTCCGGACTCTCATTTATAAACAGTTAATTCAGCGCTCAGCCTTTTTCATTTTCTGATTACATATCGTATATATACAAGAAGAGGAAGACGAAACAAAGCAACTCATTATTAAGGCCGCTCTCAACAGCTCTTTACTGCACCTTTAAGGAAACGTTATTTAAAAATGGTATAACATCCTCGAGCACCAGAAATTTAATTATGGCCATAATTCTTGGGCTCTCTTGGTCTTACTCTTCCTCTTTCAGTGCATCCTCTTATAGAAATACATAACTTTTATAATACTAGCTTTATCTCCTTACCAAATATTGCATGGAAATATTTTCTCTCTCTCTCCCTCTCAACAAATACACACACACACACAGAGCGAGCTCGCGCATAAATAAGGTATGTTATGAAATTACCCTTGCACTCTCTCACAATATCTTTGAACACATAAACCCTCACACAAACGAATCACATTTAGAGTACATTATGATCTATTCTCCCTTTGTTGTATCCAGAGATACCTTGATTCATCGAAGGGCTTGTTCACAGGAAATCCTCTTTCCTTTTAGATTCAATAGCTGCCCTTCCCTTATTATCAGGACAGAAGTTCAGTTATGTATTACTGACCCAATTGTACATTTATTTTTTCGGGCGGTTTCAGTTACTTTAAAATTCGTATAATGTTTGATTTCTTCTAATAGCAACATTACCAAAAACTAATATTGACACCAAATTTGATTTATTATTTTATTATTATTACTGAACTGAATATAGAATTTAGGCCAAATGCCAACAACTGGGACCTATGAGATCATTCATCGCTGAAACGGAAATTGACAGTAAAAGGTTTGAAAGGTGTAACAAGATGAAAACCTCGCAGTAGCACTATGAATCAATTAAGAGAGGTAAGATGGAAGACAGAGGATATGAAAGGAGGTACTGTAAAAGAAACGAAAGGGGTTGCAGCTAGGGGCCGAAGGCACGCTGCAAAGAGCATTAAGTAGTGCCTACAGTGCACCGCATGGGGTGCACTGACGGCACTACCCAACTACGGGGTATTATTATTATTATTATTATTATTATTATTATTATTATTATTATTCAGCATAAGCTGCGTTGGAGAAATGAGCTACCTTTCGGTATTGAAAAGCCTCTGCGATTGCTCCTGAAGGAAGTCTGTTTTCAGTAGCTATATTATCCTTTATCACAGTAATGAAGAGTAACAAAGGTAAACAACCCCGAACAAATGAGCGTCATTCAAGAGAGACGAGACTGTCAACAAACTGCCCCAGAATCAGAGAATGAAGTCGAGAGTCGGAAGGTCTTCCTTCTTCTGCAGTCTAGACTCCCGACTTGGACCGTTACTTGTTTCTCCGGAGGCGGTGAGCATTAGCTAAGGGTGTCTTGTTTATGCACATAACCCACTTTTAACTACTTGTCTTGTCAGTATGTGTGACTGTGTATATGTCTATGTGTATGTATAAACATTCATACATAAATATTTATATATATAAGTATGTATGCATTAATATATATACATATATATATATATTATATATATATATATATATATATATATATATATATATATATATATATATATATATATATATATATACATATACATACTGTATATATATAAATTACATAAGGGATGAGATAATCTCATTGACGGCCTTGAATAAGGAGCAATCAGCCGGTGGCTGGCACGTCTGAGTGGTACAGCGCATGCATACGGATACCGAGTTCGTGGATCGCTTCTGGCCTAGTGCCCACTCTTTATAAATGATAACAAGCCTGTTGGGACGAAGAAAAAAGACTAAGGGCCTTCAGACCTCACCCTTAACGACTTCCTGAAAACCGGAAAGTTGTATCATTACAGCGCCACCTCCTCGATTGGGGAAACAGGCCATATACAGTAATGTGATATATATATATTTTTTATATATATATATATATATATATATATATATATATATATATATATATATATATATATATATATCACACTACTGTAGATATATGTATATATATTTTTTTAGCTGGTGTTGTACCAACTATAGTCATCTATACTGAGAGAGAGAGAGAGAGAGAGAGAGAGAGAGAGAGAGAGAGAGAGAGAGAGAGAGAGAGAGAGAGAGGTGGAACGTAAGAATTGCACGGCAACCTATTGCAAAATATTTTAGGGAAGATTTAAGGTAGGATTATGGTTGCAACGTTAGACAGATGACAAAAGAACTGATAGGGTAAGATCACTGTGAGTTTAGACGGAACATTTCGTGTGGATCAACTTTTGTAATGATATCAGTAAGTTAGAAGCTGAAAACAAATGGAGAGAGCTATATGTGATTTAAATGGACCCGGATAACTAATGCTCGGTTTGGTATGATGTGAAGATATATAGTGTAAACACCGAAGAAGAAAATTTATTTCGATTATTAAAAGTTTTCTGATAAAAGCTAAATTTGCGTACTAATATGGTACTAGAGAGTAATTGATTTGGTGTAAGGGTCAGAAACAAGAGTGCTATACCTCCATGTATAGGTGTTATTTTTAAGAATGTGAAGTGTGAGAAGTCGGGGGCAGGACACTGGTAGTTAGTGTAAGGTTATAAGATGAAGAATGGGTCATAGTTGGAAAATCTCGTGGGTGATGTTTAGAGATGTTAGAGGGCTGTTGGAATAAGGAAGAAGAACTGTAGAGTCTAGTAAAAGAGTAATGAGAAGAATGATGGAAGGGTAAGCGAACAGGTGAGTTACAGAAAAATTGAAACAAGGACAGTAACTTGGTGTCTGCGAAAAATTCATGAAAAATTAGAGGACTGTCCCAGGAAGCCATGTTGGAATATAAGGAATTGATGATGCGACTCTCCTTTACGGCAGTAAAGTGTAGGTGTTGAAAATGAATGAATGGAAAGCCAATGAAGATGTCAAGAATTACTTGCCTTTTACTGTGTAAGGCGAAACACCAGAATTAAAAGGTTGAGAAATGTAGAGATAGTAGAGATCGGTCAAAAGATTTGAGTAAGAGAAAACACGGATCAAATGTTGGTAGGACAAAGGGGAAGACTGAAAGAGATAGACAGATGGAGTGTAGGAAGTACTGAATCAGAAGGGCCTTGGCATCTAAGAAGGGACAGAGTGTGCAAGATGCATGTAATGGCACCACAATGTGTGCGCATGGGATTGAAGTTGCGGAAGTTTTTCTGCTCAGGTAGTTGAACCTTGTTTCAGCAGTTCAAGGAGGCTTGTGGGAGCGACTACTGTCTTGTTTTTCCAAAGCCACCTTCTTTGAAGCTTAGTAGTTCCTTTGTTGGGCGAGTCGGTAGAGTTGTCGGCTAGCACTCGCTAGGCCCGAGTTCGATTCTCCGACAGGCTGATGAGGAATTAGAGGAATTTATTTCTGGTGATAGAAATTCATTTCTCGCTATAATGTGGTTCGGATTCCACAATAAGCTGTAGGTCCCGTTGCTAGGTAACCAATTGGTTCTTAGCCACGTAAAAATAAGTCTAATCCTTCGGCCCAGCCCTAGGAGAGCTGTTAATCAACTCAGTGGTCTGGTAAAGCTAAGGTATACTTAACTTAAAAATGAAGCTTAGTGCAGAGAAAAATAAATATATACAAATACATGGTTCCTCAAGCACAGTGGTTTACCCACTTCACTAGTGACAGCCCCGAGATAAATCTTAGGCGAAGGCCACGTCTTCATGTTTTCGGAAATTCTGAAAATTCTAATATGTCCCCTTTGTCCTGAGCTGTGTATGAGGTGCCTCGGGGTTAATCAGGGTAGAAAAGGAATTACTGTAGGTCGAGCAACCTCATCGCGAAATACATTGTTGAGACATAAGTTTGACAAACCACTAAGCATTCCTCTCTGAAGGGAATACAGATATGGTGAAAAAAAATTATATGCATGTGTATGTGTGTGTATATATATATATATATATATATATATATATATATATATATATATATATATATATATATATATATATACATATATATATACTGCATATATTACAGTACACTTACACTTTTCTCCTTAAAAGTGGTGGCGCCAAAAGGTGTCAGCTTTCGGGTTCTCAGAAAGTATTTAAGGATCAAGTTGCTCGCCCCATGTGTTTAACTCTAGTTACGATCACCGTAGTCGTCTAGGGCAACAACAAAAAAAAAAAAAAAAAACATGAATTTTTTGAAGGAGCGTGCCCATCCGTTCGTCCTCGCTTGAGAGCTACATATGGATAGACGGAGATACCGAAGTGAATAAACATGTGTGTGGGTGTGTGTGTGTGTGTGTGTGCGTGTGTCTATGCGCGTGCGTACGCGAGCTTTAAGCTGTTATTGGACGTGCAGTCAAATT
>NC_089746.1:32739011-32759011 GCF_040412425.1 Macrobrachium rosenbergii
CCAGCCCTCTAGCCTCACTAGTTTTTAAGAGCTGAGGGCGGACAGGAAAAGTGCGGACGGACAGACAAAGCCGGCACAATTCTTTTACAAAAAAAAAAAAAAAAAAAAAAAAAAACTCAAATCGGCAATTGTGAGAGTAAATTTGATTAAAGAGCCCAAGTTTCTTGGTGAGCGGGATATCAAATCAACAAGTTCTCGGTACTTGGAAGCAGTTACCAAAACGGGCTGCTCCATTATCTCCCAAAGGGCGGTGGGCAGAGGTTCAGTTTTGGACATGACATTAAAATGTTTCTTAGATATACAAATGAACTGAACTTTGTTTGGATTACTATAATCATTATTGGCTGTAGCTGTTGTTGTTGCTATTTTTAATGTCGTTTTCATAATTCACATATATTAATAAAATATTAAGACAGAAATTCCTTATATTTAATTTCTACAAAACATAACGCTCACATGTGGAAGTGACGAAACAGGACCACTATGAACAGAGAGAACGTAAAAGTAAGGAAGACTAATCCACAACCAAAATACGTATATATTTTATATTTAATCAAATAGTTTAAGCCTTTGGCTATACCAAGACCCAAGGTTGGGGAAAAGTACACTTTATGAGAGAGCGTCAGTCAGGCTGCTTGGATTGTTGTAAATAAAACTGACAAATTTCTACGAACCTGCTATCGAAAATTTGGAAAAGTTTGAAATTTAAATACTTTTAACTAAACATGAACAATAACAGTACTTAAATACCACGAAAAACGCTACATGCGTTGAACAAAGACCAACTTACAAATAACGCTGTCAATTAGTCTGAAATGTCTGAAGGATTTCTAAACACAAATGTGAATGACTGGAGGTTAAGCTATTTACACGTTGCACATCCTAAAGGGAGTTTCAATCTTAGGAAGTACTTTCAAGGAAACAAAAGCTTAAGTGAGAAAAATAATTGCTACTGAAAAGTAACTTGACAAATTAGAAAGCATGCATATATATATATATATATATATATATATATATATATATATATATATATATATATATATATATATATATATATATATATATATATATATATATATATGCTATCCTGTAGACACCCTGGGATTACGTATGTAATCAACGGATAGGTTTGCTGAAAGCAAATGGGTGTTACAGACTAATCCATAAACAAAGGTAGACACCCCGGGATTACGTATGTAATCAACTTAAGCAAATGGGTGTTAGAGACTAATACACACATAAACAAAGCCACTCCAACACCTTCTAAAACATAACAGACACCTCACACGTCTCGAACTGTCAACCTACTCGCCCAGTTCTCCTCGCTGCTGGGAGAAAGGGAGCTGGGGATTTGGTAACATGTACACATTCGCTACCGGGGTCTTCAGGCAGGGCAGCCGATCGAGGCTACGGCCTACCCCACCGCCAAATCCAAGTCCTTCAAAAGAAGGCATCTTGCTTACCCATATAATAATGGGAAAAAATGCACGTTAAAAACGAAGAAGATATATATATATATATATATATATATATATATATATATATATATATATATATATATATAATATACACATATACATACACACATATATATTTATATACATTTATATATATATATATAATGTGTGTATGTAAGTATATTCTGTGAACGCTTTCCTATATCACACTAAAGTCCAGAAATTTCCAATTTCCAGTTTAAAAAATTAGTTTAAAAAACCTGAACCGAAAATATCCCAGGGGCCTTGAAACTAATAGAATTTGTCATCTAAAACAATTTTCGTAAAAACTGGCCTTGAATTACAGTCTTATAACTTGATGTTAACCAGGTTAAACAGAACAGCAAAAAACATCTCAATTTCGTTAGCAGGTGGCAACTTCTGAATTCAACATCCTCAATTTTAAATACTGGATTAAAACTTATGTTTCCTGCAATTTCTTTTAAATGGATCTTCCACATTCACAACTGATCCCTGATCCTCTCTCCCTACCCAGAGCGACCAAATTTGCTGAACAGCAGCACCAATATGCGATAAATGTGCCTAGCTGTCGAACTTCTCAGTTCCCGAGATTCTTTATTCCTCACACCTCTGGACAGCCCCAGGGACACTATTGTGGGATTGGAACCTCAAAAGTTCAAGCGAAGATGCTAATCTTGTATTTTAATAATTAACTTGCATTTTTATCTTTTTATGTATTCATTTAATTTATTTTTTCTCTTCCAATAACTAATCTCTTCTTTCTGTATTTCCTATTATCTTTTGTTACTTCTTTCAAATGAACACCATATTCTTTGGAAGCTTGAATTTCAATTCTATGGCCCTGTGGGCTTGTCCCATATGAATAGGGTTCATCTTCTTCATAATAATTATAATAATAATAATATCGTATTTTCACTGGTTTCGATCTGCTGTGTTGAGAAATAACTTGGGAAATTAATCGTAAAAGAAATTTTCATAGAAAGTGCCTGCCTTTGTTTTTTTTAACAATATCTCAAATAAGTTTACCGTTAATGAAAAAGTCTTGCTAAATCAATAGCTTTAATTCTAGAAATATTGCAAATCATGGTTATTAACTCTTAAACCGTTTGTGCATACAGGATTTGGGTGTATAACATTATATATATAAATATATATATATATATATATATATATATATATATATATATATATATATATATATATATATATATATATATATATATATATATATCTATATATATATATTATATATATATATATATATATATATATATATATATATATATATATATATACGCTTCTTATATATATATATATATATATATAAAATATATATACATATATACATATACATACATATATATAAATATATATATATATATATATATATATATATATAATATACATATATATATATATATATATATATATATATATATATATATATATATATATATATATCAAACCAATCACAACTTGACTTTACAAGATAATTTTTCAGATGATATAAAATTCCAGATCCCGAGTGACCCCAGTGCCCACAGACTGGCAAGAAATATAAATACATTTTCCCCTTCAGTACCGTACCCCTTATGCCATAATTCAAGTCAGAGTTACGAGCCCCGACTCAACAAAGGCACCTTTGTCCTGAGCCAAAGGAGAAGTAGTGTAAAACGCACTTGTCCGTGTGCCAAGATACTGCTCGTTTTCAGGCGACCAGGTGCAGCCATAAACTTCGCCTGGAAATGATGTTTAATCAAGGAAACAGTCTCAAGCATGCAAAATGCCATATCATTGAAAGCCTTAACCAGAATGGTCATATAAATATGTGATGTATAACTTACAAGTATTGCCATACAATTTAGGGATAACTGTCAAAAAGTAAAAAAACATTAAGTGATTTGGTTTACATACATTATGGTACACACACACACACACATACAAAACATAGCACAAGGATACTTGATTACTCGGCGGCGTAGTTTCGAAAACTATATAAGACTTCTGATTCTCTTAGTATGATTTCTCTAAAGAAAAATAGTTATCCCTTAAACAATAGAAAAACCTACATTGAGAAACTGCTTCCTTAATCATAAGCAAATACACAGCTACAGAAAGACAACTCAAAAAGTGGAAAAACTCTTGTTAGTAAACCAGTAACATAACAGTGATATATATTAAAAATAATGCTGTACACTACATATCAATAGCTGGATATAAAGCAACATTTCACACAGCAATATCTGATCAATCATCTCTTCAAAAAAACCAGTTCCCTACCTCAGCTAGGTCGCCAAGTCCAGAATAGTCTATAAATAGGAGTGCCTCTGCTGTGATACCCAATTAAGTGGGCAGATTCCTCAGGGCAGCCTCGATGAGGCGGCTGGAACGCCTGGTTCAAGTCATGTTGCAACTCCAGAACACAGACGCAGGGAGGAAGTTGCTCGTCCTGCCACCTCCCTCTCTGATGCATTAGAAATAAGGCTCCATGGGCAGCAGCGTAGAAATAAACATAGCTACCCTACAATATGCGTGTATGTGAGTGCATGTGTATGTACAGATATGTAAATATATATGTACATATATTTATATATATATTATATTTATATTACATATTATATATATAATATATATATATATATATATATTTTTTTTTTACATATCTTTATTTACATATGCACTCACATACACACGTATAGTAGAGTAGCGTTGCTTATTTCTACGTTGCTATTCAACGGAGTCTTATTTCTAATGGTATCAGATACACACACACACACACACACACACACACATATATATATATATATATATATATATATATATATATATATATATATAAACTATATATATATATGTATATACAGTATTACTGTATGTATATATATATATATATATATATATATATATATATATATATATATATATATATATATATATATATATATATATGAACTGTATATATATCGCAAATATCACGCCCACTTGTTGACTTTTATCGTCATGAACTGATTGTTAGTGGAAAGGGGCGTTCATCAATACCCTTGACATTTAAAAGGAGCCTAACCGTAAAAATGAAAAAAAAGTGTGATATTAGCATGCAACATTACTTCCTGTCATCATTTTAATCTTGCAATTTATGATAAATTTCAGCGATGAATTGTTTAGAACAGTATGAATAATTTACGCTAATGATCCCCGGAAATTAAGATAATTCCTTGATAAATACAATTTCATGACATAAAATTCGACATTTTCTCTTGCTTGTGTTTTGATGTAAGTACGCAACCTCATCTGTATATGAGTGTGTTCGTTTGTGTATGAGGAATCACAATACCTGAGCAGTTCTGGAAACGGTTGCTGAACAAAGAAACATTAAACGGAACTCCAGTAGGAATGGTATTAGCTTAACCATAGTAAAAAGAATTACCAGACGGAACAAGAAAAATAAAATTCTTTTTGCTTATCAAAGCAAGTTAACTGGTATCTCTTTCTCCCTAGAAGCGACTTCGATATGTTACTCTTTCTAGTGTTCAAAACTCCCTCTACTATTTATATTATCCGTAATTTCTGTTAATTACCAAGTCATTTTCCTCTCTCTCTCTCTCTCTCTCTCTCTCAAACATAGCGGTAGACAGATTGATCCCGAATTTTCTCGTATTATTTTGGTTCTAGAATTCTATGAAGGTAAAGAGACTGCTGCGGCTTGTCCACCATGACAAACAAATTTATGTTGCGTCAATGTCATTATATTTGAAACGATCACTTACTCCTCCTACTCCACCGAAATCGTGCGGCTGGACCCACACATTCATTTGTCGTCGACACACGTATGAAGAGACTTACGAAGAACCCATTCCGCGTGCTTCATATTAATTGTCAAATGTACACTACCATAGCCCTCAAGAAACAAGTAAAAAATACGCTCAATCGAGTTTTCTGTACGGCGTATAATGCTGTATGAATCTCTCAGACGCGGCCCATGAAACTCTCAGCCACGGCACGATTATGGCTAACTTTAACCTGAATAAAATAAAAACTACCGAAGCAAGAGGGCTGCAATTTGGTATATTTGATGAATGGAGGGTGGATGATCAACATACCAATTTGCAGCCCTCTAGCCTCAGTAGTTTTTAAGATCTGAGGGCGGACAGAAAAAGTGAGGACGGACAATAACTAGCCAACTCGATAGTTTTCTTTTACAGGACACTAAAAAGAAAGTCTTCCATTCATCTTGAACGACTTGACATTTTCCGTCCTGATATTAAGTCGGAGCTTACTGTATAATATTGAAGCTGCATATTGAAAGGTTCCAGAACTCTGTAGCTGTCTTATATTAGCCACGTTCGTTAGCGGTCTTTGTACAGCAAATCTCTTAAACACTTCGGACATCCGTCTTGATAGCTTGATGAATCATAACACATTCTGTTCTTGCTCTGATATTCAACCAGTGCAATACGTATTATCGTATCCCGGGGTGCGACATCCTTTGTTAATCTTGCTGCTTCTATTGACTATTCATTGTGGCTGTTTCAGTTGTATCTTAGGTAGATTTTGATAGATTATCATTTCCATATTCTGGCAATGCTTTCTTTACCTAATGCACACAAAATATTTTGAGCTTATAATGTATGTCTATCCCAAGGCTAGTGAATTAACGATTAAATGGAGAAAAAGATATTTTCTAAAATTACCACGAACTGAGTACTTTCTTTATATGTTTCAGCAAGATTCTCCTTCTTTAACATATCTTGCTAAATTACCAAATTTCTGCGCTTTTAATGACATATCATTCCGACACAATATTTCTGCATCATGTTCAATCATTCCCATTTCAATGTTTTTTCGTAACTTTTTTGAAGTTTCTATTACTGCCGCTTGTATCCTGTGACAGGCCAATGGTTCTTATGACTAAGGCAGAAATTATTCTTATTTGAAACAGTCTCTCAATTTCTTGTCTTTCATAAGAACAATATCTCTTTAAAGTTTTATTTTCCCTGGAATTTCGACAGAGAAGTAACAAGGTCAAGCTAAATATTTATAAAAAAACAGACCGTATCCAACACATAGTTTGTCTCCATTAGTGTCATAATGTCGTATGATTCATTTCTAGTACAAAACGCGTTTTTCTACTTCTTGCCATCGTCCAGGTTTCAGATTTTCAGAGGAGAACTGAGAAAGCTGTCTCTCACAGGAGTGTTGCGTTCTCCGGACGGACGAGAAGCGATGTTTTCAACGCGGTATGGCCGTTGATTCGTATTTTCTGGAAGCTCGGTGCAAGTTAATCGAGGTTTTGGTTTATTTTATAACAACAACAGCAATCATAATGTCGATAATAATAATAACAACAACAACAAGTGAATACATCCACGATGGTGCATTACAGTTAATATGAAAGGAGTGGGATTACTGTGTCATCCAATAAAAAAACTGACACGTGTCACATAGACGAGTCAAAGGTAAACCGAGGGACCCACCCAAATAAACAACAGGCAAATATGACACATGGCTTCAAGACCCTCCCATTGTGGCATCAGGCAAGACAGTGGAAGGGAGCTGAGAAAAGCTATAACCTCAGGTGACAACCGCAACCATACCGAATTGAGGTTATCTATAAATGGCTGGACGCTCCTAATAGTCTTCGTCGCACTTCACGCTCTCTCTCCCTGAATCACAAGTCTATTGGTTGGGCCAGTTTGGAAGAAAAGAATCACTCTTACCGACTGCCTTTAACTACACGAACGCATGCGCTAGAGCATTTGGAGTGAAGCAACCGGTCCGATCTTTTAACAAATTAAAAATGTGTTATTTATTTTGACTATTCATATGAAGATCTTGGAAAATAAAACTGTTGAGATGGCTATTTGTCTGTCCATCCTCACTTTTTCTGTCCGCCCTCAAATCTTAAAAATTACTAAGGCTATCAGGCTGCAAATTGGTATGTTGATCATCCACCCTCCAATCATCAAACATACCAAATTGCAGCCCTCTAACCCCAGTAGTTTTTATTTTATTTAAGGTTAAAGTTAGCCATAATCGTGTGTCTGGCACCGCTATAGGTGCCAACAACACAGGCCATCTGGGGGCCGTGGCTGAAAGTTTCACGGGCAGCGGCTGAGAGTTTCATGGCCCGTGGCTGAGAGTGTCATACAGCATTATACGCTGTACAGAAAACTCGGCATTTTTTACTTGTTTGTATATTAACAGCGGAAAACAAACGACCATAACAAGCCGCACTTGACTGCGTATAGACGCTGTATGCGCGGAACGGTTATGAATCCTGAATAATATACATACCTCGCTATTTTTATCCTTGCTTTTCTTTATTTTTCTAAGGCGACATGTCTAACATTTACCTTAGTTTTGGGCTTGTGATAAAATCCCCTCCCAAGATTTCTTTAATTTTTTTCATTTTTTCTCAATGGGTGAGTGCCAGGAAGTAATACTATGTTCACTACACCACTGACTGCTCGACTAATGAAGCTAAGCATCATTGGGCCTGGTCAGTACTTGGAAGGCGATTATTTTATAAAAATGCCCCACCCGACAGCGCATAAACCATCGTGACTTATTCAGAACTGCTTCATGCGTTGGAAAATGGTAAAGGCGCCCACGGTTCACACTGAGAAATGGAAAGAGCGGATCTTTTTTTTTTTCCGGGTCGTCTGTTGATCTAAAATTGGTCTAAAGAGACGCAATCGAAGGCCACCTTCATGTTGGAAAGGTTATTTTGTCCTCTTCGCCGGGCCAACAACTGTTCATGAAATAAAACAGGAAAAAATCAAAACTTTCCTTTCCTTGTTTGAGTTTTTCGATGTGGCCAGAATATATCGGTTCCACTTGGAGATGTTTGCCATTAAAAGTCTTTTCATTGTTCAACTCATGCTGCCACAAATTCAACAAATTTGTTGCATACTCATTCACGGATCTCTCTCTCTCTCTCTCTCTCTAATCAAGCCCTTCGTTGGCTGAGCCGGTAGAGCTTCGGACTGTCACTCGATGGGCCGGAGTTCAATTCCCCCGGCCGGCTGATGAAGAGTTAGAGGAATTTATTTCTGGTGATAGAAATTCATTTCTCGCTATAATGTGGTTCGGATTCCACAATAAGCTGTAGGTCCCGTTGCTAAGTAACCAATTGGTTCTTAGCCACGTAAAATAAGTCCAATCCTTCGGGCCAGCCCTAGGAGAGCTGTTAATCAGCTCAGTGGTCTGGTAAAACTAAGGTATTACACACACACTCTCTCTAATCTGAAGATGCTAGTATTGACAATGAATAAGTGTTTTCTGATGGGACATTTTTAGGTTTTGCTTCTCCGGAAGGCAAACGCGGGGATTTTTCTCCTGATTTTTTTTTCTTGTATTTTTAGTTCATGTCTTCGCCAACATCCTTTAACAAAAATAAGAAAATACCTAAAGCTAGTCAACAACTCACATTATCTGGCAAAGCCCTAAGTCTCCCCAAGATCCAAGTAATTGTTCCTTTTCATTTCTTCCAAGGATATGAAGAAAACAGACATGAACCAGCGCATTGACATGACTTACCAAATATCTAGCGGGTGTTTAGAACAGCTTTATAGCAAACCTGTCAAGCTTAGGATACGAAGTGATAAACAGTGCAACGAGCGTTTACACATGATGTCAAGTTTTCCGGTCGAACGAGGAAAGCACGGAATTTCGTTACGGTGTCTTGAATGCGCTAATAAGCATCCGAGTTTTTCTGGAAGGCTGCCTGTTTCCGTACAGGTGGTAACAAGCACATGCTCAAGAGAGAGAGAGAGAGAGAGAGAGAGAGAGAGAGAGAGAGAGAGAGAGAGAGAGAGATTAAACTCAGAACTTTTTGGCGATAACTACCAAGTTGTTAAAGGAGGGGAAACAAAGAAAAGACAAGAGAGATGGAGAAACATGGAGTGGGAGATCTGGAATTGCTTTTGGTATTTAATGTAATGATCAAAGTGACGGAAAGATTGCTAGAGCTGTTGGTAACTACTGATATCTTCAAGAGAGAGAGAGAGAGAGAGAGAGAGAGAGAGAGAGAGAGAGAGAGAGAGAGAGGGGAGGAGATTCGTATACCTAACGTGTGAATTTAGCAAAGAAAGCACGTCCTCAGTCAAAACAGAGCAATACATAATCTAGCAGAACGCTCGCCAACAGAAACATCAAGACGGAGCATAAATTGCATTGCTATTTTCAGCGGTATTCAACCAACTTTAGCAAAACATTTGCTCGCATATCTCTGAAACGAAATTGAACAAAATTAAGACCATTTTCAGAACATACAGTAAAATGAGGCAGGTTAGTTTATGATTTTAATATGAAAGTGCAATTATATTAGGTATATTTATGTAAGCGAAACAAAACACCATTTTTTTTACCACATGAGTAAAACTGGAGATACAAAACTCACTCACGTTTGAGTTTATTCGTTATTTCACAACCAGTGTGGAGTTGTTACCTCCCCCAAGGCTTTCTTCTTGGTGCGGTTTGTTGAGCTGCTTGTAAGTAGGATTACGCAAAAAGTTCTGGGTGGATTGGTACAAAAACATTATACTAGAAGGTATGGGCCTCCTTACTGGCAGCAAGTGACTAGCTTTGGGAGAGATGATAACACAACTTTTGAGGGAAACAGACCTTTTGCGAGGTGTTCTGCTCAGCCTTGTTTCAAATCCTCCTGGCATAAGAACCGATACCCTCTGGACTGTGACTACAGATTCAGGGAGCAAATTTAATCATGACTGTGGTAAAACCATACTGAGGTCTAGATAGAAAGCCTCTGAAGCTCTAGACCCAGCTTTTAGATAATAGGAGGCTTGAACAAAAAGAAAAATTTCTCCTCCGACTACAAAGGTGTCGTAAAATTGGTGCCACAAAGAATAAAGAGCGACAGAAGAAGCAAGGTAACAATGTGGGCAACTATTAGAGACATCTCCTGATATACTCTGTACTTTATCAGCAGCCAGAATTCTCACTTGAGAAGAATCATTTATTTTTAGATCATTTAATTTTTAGTCTTTACATAAGGATTTTGAACTCCTCTGAACAAGCGTTAACCTTTTCTATGGATATTTAGATGGCACCACTCTTTCAGTAACACAAAAATGAATAAAAAAAGTGACTGCTGGGAAAGAGATATAAACTTACAAAAATGAAAACATATGATTACTAAAACAGTTATATGTACAACAGTAACAAGGAGTAAAGTGCAAAGACAAGCTACGTCAAAAGGGTTCTGAATGAACACAAACTTATTACTGGCTACCAACATCAGGTTTACATGTAGTACAAAATCGTGACCTGAAAAACCACTGACTCTAGGAAAAATTTACTCAGCTGAAGCTAATTAACACCCACATAGTGTCAATGACTTATAAAAATAAATTAAATCTGAGAGGGCACAAAGCCTTATCTGAACTAATGGTTAGCGCAATACTACCGGAATTCACTCAATATTCAAGGAAATCTGTGAACCATCCATCATTAAAATGAGTATACACACACATATATACATATATATATGTATATATTGTGCCCGTTATTAATCAGTATAACTCTAGAATGACATGAGTTATGTGATTCTATTTTACTGTAGAATTCTATTTTACTGTAGATCAGCGAATGTGTGGTTAATTTTCGAATTGATGACGCAATCCATTTCATTACAAACGACAAAAAAGATGCCTGACATCCATCAAAATTACGGATGTTGACATAATGAGAGAGAGAGCAGCTGATGAAGAAACAGAACTCTCCATCCCAACACACTGGGGTATAAAAGTGGGAAAAAAACCCCCGTGTCGCGACCATAAAGATAACGTCATTTCCTGTGGCGGATATGAAGCGTACGTAAACATGGCGAAGGGGGATCAACAGAGACGGCGTATCGAAATAACTTCACCAGTCGGAACAAAATTTCCTTCTGTTATCCAAAATAACTTAAGAAAGTTCGACCTTTGATACAAGACTAAAACAATAACATCAGATTTGCGCTGAATTCCCCAGGTCGGTATTACGAACTCTGCAAAATGCAACTGATAAAATCTATACCGCCACGTCGAGCAACATGAGTGTGCCTTATTAGGCCCTGCCATCTCACAGTTTACTGATAAGTTGTATGAAACTAAACATTAAGTAATACACACACACACACACACACACACACACACACATATATATATATATATATATATATATATATATATATATATATATATATATATATATATATATATATACTGTATATATATATATATACTTATGAATTTTTTTGTCTCCTATACATACAAGACTTTTTATAATCACAAATATTAAACCACAAATATTGTTTAATATCGGATTTACTCTACCCCACGAATAACTTGCACCTGAGGGGGAATTATACACACACACACACACACACACACATATATATATATATATATATATATATATATATATATATATATATATATATATACATATACTGTACATATATATATATATTATATATATATATATATATATATATATATATATATATATATATATATGTGTGTGTGTGTGTGTGTGTGTGTGTGTGTAAGTGTAACTGCAGTAGTCTATTGAGAATAAAAATCTAGAAGTCTAGGCTAATAAGTTGTGTATTATACTCTAGAATGAATACGCTAATTGGTTTACAGTATCAATAGATTGTTTTATTATTACTGAACAAAAATATATTTCAGTTCGGTTACCTAGCATTCTATAGATGACAACAAGAGGGTAAAAAGGCTAATATATATATATATATATATATATATATATATATATATATATATATATATATATATATATATATGTATGTATACACACACACACACACAAATGCGCTGTAATTCAGCATTCTTAACTATATACAAGGAGGGACCGCAAATCTCAAATGTTCTCCGCAATTACGACAAAAATTGTTTTGCTGACTTTTTCAGCAAACAGAAATGGCAATAATCACTGAATATAAAAACGAACTACTTCGAAGCCAAGACCAAACGTTCCACAAGCCTTGCAAACCTGACCGTCAAACCTAATTTTTTCCAAAGAGCTTTATTTCCCCTTTTACTTACGCCGTGGGTAACGCACATTTCATGGGAAACAAAGAAACAGAGCTTAAAATGAAAATAAGCATAAGCAACACATCAGCCACTAACGAGTTTGCGGGGGACTGTCTTACGTGAAAATTCTTCTCCGCAAGGAAATATGTCCGCAGGCGCAGCCATGACTCGGCATAATTGTTTTAACCTAATGGCATAATGGGTAGTCCACGTACCGGTATTTACCGACTTAAACCGCCTTGCCAACTCTCTCATCTCACAGGTACACCAGGGCGCGCATACGCGCGTGTGCACATAGTGGGGTTGGAGGGGAGGGTGGGGGGGCGGGTTGAATCCCTCAAGGGCAGAGATCATGTTGAGTGAACAGTTTCTTCTACCATGTGGACTTCGCAGGCCAACGAACGACCTTTTAAAAACCGGTTTCTTCTTAGTCACAGGAAAAACGGTCGTCATCAGAACTGACAATGCACACCTTATTAACGGGAAGGTGTGCAATTTTATCACTGGGCTTGCACCGCTGTTCTCTCTCTCTCTCTCTCTCTCTCACATCACACATTTTTGATAATATCAATTCAATCAGGTCTTACTTCCCACAACGGATTCACAACCAAATTTTTCTTTCTGAAACTTGAGCGAACAAGTTTGATGGCAAAGAAAAGTTAAGTATATCTTACTTTAACCAGCCCACTGAGCTGATTAACAGCTCTCCTAGGGCTGGCCCAAAGGATTAGACTTATTTTACGTGGCTAAGAACCTATTGGTTACCTAGCAACGGAACCTACAGCTTATTGTGGAATCCGAACCACATTATAGAGAGGAATGAATTTCTGTCACCAGAAATAAACTCTAATAATTCTTCATTGGCCGGCAGGAGACTCGAACTCGGGTCTAGCAGAGAGCTAGCCGACAACTCTACCGACTCGTCCAACGAAGAACTTGATGGCAAAGAGATTTCTCCTACGTAGGGTAGTTCATACGAGAGAATATGTGACCTATAATGGCGACAAACAAATCTTTGTAACTCTCATTCTATGACGAGGTCGTGAGTGCTTTAACCCAAACAGACCCAACCGAGATGACAATGGGGGAAGAGAGGAAGGTCAATCTGGGTCACTCAGCGAAGGGTCATCGTGGTAAGTTTAAAAAAAAATTATTATTTGCAAATTTAATCAAGGAGACAAACACGGCACAAAGACTACTCAATATCCGTGAGCATTTAACGCCATTAAATGAAATTGCCTTCGTGAGCACCACGGTCTAGGTATATATATATATATATATATATATATATATATATATATATATATATATATATATATATATATATATATATATATGAAATTTTTATCACACCGTGATTTACAGACAATCATGAAGCTACAAATGTCGCTTAATATCAAATTCACGCTACCTCGGGAATTTCCCCGATGGAGAATTATCACAGTACCAGTCCATTTAGCACTTAAAAATTCCCCTTCGCTGATAATTCCCATCGGGGATATTCCTGAGGTAACGTAAATTTGATATTGCGACATTTGTACCTTCATGATTATACATATACATATATATATATATATATATATATATATATATATATATATATATATATATATAATATATATATGCATATATACATATACATACATACATACATATACATACATATATATATATATATATATATATATATATATATATATATATATATATATATATATATATATATATATATACCTACACCATGGTATGCACTGCAAACAGAAATCACCACTTCAGCTCGTACTGAACATCACATTATTCTGCCATTCACCCGCTCTCTTGGTTACTGCATCCCTCATCGCTCGCAACAGACTCCTGATGCCCGTGGAAAGTTCCTACGGATTGATTCTGGGGATGATGTTGACAGTTCCTGCCCATTTCTCCCCTGTTGGCCACTGGAGCTTAGAGCAGATTTAAAATGTCGTCGTTCTCCTTTAAAATACGAAGAAAATATTAAAAAAATTATCTGAATAACACTTAAATCTTCAAATAGAAGTTTACTGAAATTACTTCTGGTTTTTCGGAAAAGAACAATAAAGGTTGCTTGATCGAGTTAGAATTCGGACACATTATATCTACTTTCCTTCGTAAACTTTTAACAAAGCTATACTTGGAATGTCTGGAAGATTTATGCCAATATTCCTTACATTACATGAAAAAAAATTTATTATTCTTACTATCATTAAAGCTCAAATAAGAGAGAGTGAATTCTCTCCATTACATTCTTAAACATCCAGTCATTGTGCAATTCCTGTCATTAGAAGCAATTGTGACCTTCCCAAAGGCGTGCCTCCAAAAATAGATTAGGAATTTACACCAAACATATATTTCTGGCAGACGCTGGGTGATACAGGCAAACACACACACACACACACTCACATAAATTAGGATACACAAAGTTACAGTTGAGCCAACTCTCTCATATGGAAGAGTAGAATGGAGAATAAGACAGGAGGTGTTGAAAAGAATAATGAGGAATACTGATTTCCAAACCGAGAAAAATAAGTTAATACAAAGACAAAGAAAAATAAGTGTTATCGTAAATGAAAAGGATCATGACCTATCACTGGATTTCGTTCCGTGGAGATAACGCAGGACGGTATATGAGTGAAGTGTGTCAAATTTGGAGGTTCTGGCAGGGAGAAGGAAAACTGCTGGCGAGAAAGGGCACAAGTGGTACTGGGGCAGAAGGGCTAAGGCGAGAATGTGCAAGCTTGAGATGAGCAGTGTAGAATGCGTACAAGACGGGGTACACGAGCTGCTGATACGACTTCTGTAATGCACATGAATGGAACGGAACGGAATATAGAGTTTAGGTCAAAGGCCAAGCTCTGGGACCTATAAGGTCATTCAGCGCTGGAAAGGAAAATGAGAGTAGGTAGGCTTGAAAGGTGTAACGGGAGGAAAACCCCGCAGTTGCACTATGAAATAATTGTTAGGAGAAGTTGGGTAGCAAGATAGAAGAAAGAATATGAATGGAGGTACAGTAAAAGGAATGAAAGGGGTTGCAGCTAGGGGCCGAAGGGACGCTGCGAAGAACCTTTAGTAATGCCTACAGTGTACCCCGGGATGTAATGCACATGAAGCGGTTGACGTTGTGGACATTTTCTGCATACGGCTCTTCCCCGACTTTGCAGATACAGGTTGAACGTGGCAGTGATTGCTGTCTTGGTTATATCTATAGTCACCCTGTTCCGATATATATATATATATATATATATATATATATATATATATATATATATATATATATATATATATATATATATATATATATATATATATATATATATATATTTAACGTGCTTTTTTTTCCCATTTGTATATATATATATCTATATATATATATATATATATATATATATATAGATATATAGATATAACGTATATATTTTTCAAATGGGAAAAAAAATTTGTTAAAAGTATATATATATATATATATATATATATATATATATATATATATATATATATATATATATATATATATATATATATATATACTATAATGAGCCCTGTGGGGAAGATTTCCACAAAGTCAACTGCTTCATGAGCATTACAGAAGGCTTATCAGCAGCCTGTCTATCCCTGTCCTCTAAACATTCTACACTGCTCATCTCTAGCCTGCACACACACACTTTGCCTTTTATATATATATATATATATATATATATATATATATATATATATATATATATATATATATATATATATATATATTATATATACATACATATATTTATAAAGATAGAGTAAAAGAATATTTGCTTTGCTTTGCTTGGGGTAGATCTAAAAACTAAGTCACTGCCTGGGAGTTATTTAACCTAATTGCACCTGAGGCAAAGAGAAAGTACATTCTGCTTTTGGTAACGTAAAAATAAGCGTAATTTTACTTCTGGATCGGAAATATGAAAGATAATATTGTGTTGCAACACTACAGCAAAACTGCAATGAGAAACTGTCGTTAAACGCGCGCGCGCGCTCTCTCTCTCTCTCTCTCTTAGTGCGTGCGTGAAAGGGGTGGGACCAACTGAGGAGCTAAGTGTCAAGAAATGAATCGACCACAATCAGCAATTGCGAAGGAATCACGGTGGTTTCACGTCTATTGCTTACCTGCAATATTGCTCGTAGCCATACATAAATTTCTGGGTCGCTTCTAACGAGTTCGAAGCAGGTACTGATGGACTGTTGCGGGGAGGCAAATCACTTGTCTTTTACAAGTCAGGTGTCCCTCCCTTGTGCAGGCAGCGCACACATCACCAAGATATGTTTTATTAATATAAACATATCAAGGAAATAGATTCCTCCTCTCGACGTCCTTTTACCAGCCCCATCCAGATTAGATTTCTCAATCCTCCCATAATGATACATCCAGACTAAAGCGGCTCAGACCCAGATGGCGGGAGTCTTTTCTTTCTTATGGTGAGACTATCAAGAATGACATGGCTGTTCCAATCAAGTTTGGTCACTGCAAAAGAAGAGACGGTTTAGGAAACACGGAGGAATAAAGGGATTCCTCGCTTTCATTTTCTTGACTTCAAGGCAATATATACTTGTCAGATTACAAAACCTGAGGTCAATAGTTTTCATATTTGATGTGCATCCTAGCCCTCGACATGATGTTGATCCTGGGTTGTCCTGAGTGATTAAGCCTCATTTACTCACTGGTGCATTAAGATTTGAGATACATTCTTGGCACGCTTTCATTTCGCTCAATCTGCGCTGTTGAAACTTGTGCCTGAATTCCAGGCTGTCTATCTGTCTGGAGAAATGACCAGTAACTTGTGCATTTGACTGAGTAAATTAGGTAAAAAAAAAAAAAAAAAAAAAAATCAGTCAACACCAAGGTAACTGCTTTTCGAGGGATGTAACTTTGCTCAGAATCACGCTGCCCCATAAAACAAAAATGTCACTAAACAGGAAAGAAACTGGGAACTAATATTAGGAAGGAATCTGAGGATCAATGAAAATTATGCCGAGATGAAATGAATGAAAAAAATGAATCAGAGTAAAAACAGATTGCTCAGAACAAGACATGGAAACGCAAGAATGAAATGAGAAATTGTAAGCCCCCAAATAAAAATTTGTTCTCAGAGATATTTCTTTTTTCGTTCCAATGAACAACCAAAGTATGAATAACATACATGATGAGAAAAGGGGAAGATTTTTTTCACGACGACAAATCGACAAATCTTTACCTTTCCCACCAAAATTTAATTTTCAGATGGAGGCTCTGACGGAATTTTTACCCAAGATGCATCAAAATCTGTATGTTCACTTTGTTCTTGGGATATCTTGCTCACAGTCAGAGGCAGGCAAACTCGGATGTAAACATAACATTCTTTCAACTTTCTTGGAGGTAAAATCAAGAAAGGCACCAAACCAAGATAAGAGCAGCACGAACGTGGTGGCGTTAGAAGTACTGAGATAAGAACACCTACCTTTTCGTGCTAAAATAAACAAACCAATCATGAGATCCTATAAAAAGTGAAGAGTTTGGGGGAATTCGGGATGTAGAGGAGAGTTGCTAGTAAGTTTCTGACTGAAGTTAGTTTAATGTCACCATTACGCTGGTCACTTTACCGGCTTTAATTCTCAGGCTTACCGCAACATTCACTTCTGCACCACAAAGTCCTTGATGAGGTTTGTTACATAATCAACGCTCATGGAGTCACACTCCAATTCTTACAATATTTTCACAGATTTTCATATATTTTCTTCCGAATGCCAGCGGATTTCAGAATATTCAACAAAAAATATTGCTTTTTATCAGAATTTTTGGTGCCACATCTAATGCTTCATAAATCTGCTTATAAAAGTGTATAGGTTATCTACACTATACTCTTTTTAAAATCTTTTCTTCATTTCGATTAGTCTAATAAAGCTCTAAGCTGGACTTATTCGATCCAGCATTGGTCTCTATCTGGTAGGATCCTTTTGTCTCCTTCACGACAAGATAAACTCTAAAGGAATCCCTCTGATAAAAGACAGCTCTCTCACCACATCTCTCGAACTTCTCCCCGCTCGCCGCAAGAGGGCTCTCTCTCTCTCTCTCTCTCTCTCTCTCTCTCTCTCTCTCTCTCTATATATATATATATATATATATATATATATATATATATATATATATATTATATATATATATATATATATATATATATATATATATATATAAATATATATATATCCACTGGTAAAATTTCCACTGGTAAGTCGGTCTCAGTAATCTGATGAGCTCAAAGGGAGAATTCCTCCACCTCCTCCCAGGCAGCTTTGTCACGCCCGACAAGCCGGCTCTTTCCACGTTTACTCTGCGAAGATCAGTTGTCCTGGTATTACGCGGTTCAGTACATTTCTTTCTCTACTGCCACGCTCTGAAATTTTCGTCCTGCTCCTGATTGTCAGAATTTCCTATTTGAGGCCTTCCTCTCGTTTCCTTAGTGATTAAGTTCCACGCTCCATTCTTCTCTCCCCCTTTGCTTACTTTCTTCGGGCCTGGGCTAGAAAAGGGCACTATGCTGCTTGTCCCATTGTCGTTCTCTCTTAAAAAGATATAGATTTTCAAAACTGTAGTCTCTCTCTCTCTCTCTCTCTCTCTCTCCCTCTCTAAGATTACTAAAGATATGTCTCTTTCTCGCATTCATCAATAGTTTAAAAAATGATATAAATGAGCACTTCTCTCTCTCTCTCTCTCTCTCTCTCTCTCTCTCTTCTTCTCTCTCTCTCTCTCATACACAAACAGACCACAAATTTAGTAATCTCCAGAAGTCCTTAACGATGAGACGTACTTCTAGGTGGCTGACAAGTAAACATACAAACCTACAGAACAAGCAAAAGTTATAACAAAACATTTACATTCAACGGTGTAGATAAAGGTTGCATTCAAGGAATCCTAAACATTTATTTTGACAATAAGGGACGTGTTTGTTGAGAGAAAGAGAGAGAGAGAGAGGAAAAAAGCGAGATCATACTTCCAGGATAAGAGACCAAGAAGATCAGCTGTTCCTGAGAAACCACCTTGTCGAAGAACATAACGACTTTTTAGGAAAGCGAAATGTCTGAGGAAACTACGGGCACCTTTAAAGTTATCTCTTAATTTTGGAAAGTAACAATGTCTGAACTTTTGCGCAACAGACAAAATTTGATAGAGAAAATTTTTATATGACTACGTGGACTAGGTTGTGACGCCAGATAACCCACAATTAATCACATCAATTAATCAAGTGGACTAGGCCAAGGTGTAAGTACGTGAAAAATAAATTTAAAATTTTTCTTGTGTTGCATAAGGTCTTCATTTTGAGAAAAATACAATATTTTCTAGATGAAACTTGACGAAAAATAATCATTTCAGCAAGAAAACACCAAGGTTAACCCCCTTAACGCATACATAACAATAGAAATAAAATTATTCTCTACCTCAAGGAGC